>NW_018405595.1:1245609-1287102 GCF_002113885.1 Mizuhopecten yessoensis
GGGGGGGGCACATTAGTGCAACAGCAGGTCTATTCTTGATTTCTTCAGTGTCCCAAAAACAGAAGACAAGGTAGAAACCAGCTCCGATTCTACAGGAAGAACATATGGATGTCAACTCTTCGAGACATGGATGCTCAGATAAGGAACTGAAATGTTTAGATCATATTTCCTGGAAAGAAGGCTTAACGACTTTCTTTTCGGCTGTTACATTTAGCAGCTCATTGAAGTTAGAGGTCAATATCTGGAACACTCTTGTGTTTAATTAATGTAAATGACACTCATTTGCACGTCATATCTTTTGGCATATCTATAGATGCAAATGACACATCAACAAGTCCATTACATAACGTTGACAATGTGTGAATCGCGATACCGACACCTAGACAACAATACAAACTGTTGCATGTTTTATTTCAGAAAATCATATACAATAGAATATATAAAACAATCAAGTATATCCAGGGGTCACATTATTGGAATAAACCGAGGCGAAACTGCCCTACTGTAATACTACAACATGGAGAAGATGCACTAAGTTATCAGAAATTGTTTCTTATCCATTTGTCTGCACTCATCCTCGATATTCTAGGGGTTACGTTCACTTTCGTTCTCTGCGTCCCTGGAATATGTCACAGAAAAATTGAAGGTACAAAAACAGCTGTTTGATTGGTCTCAGGTAAAACAAAACTGACCAATCGCTAGGCTGATACCTGTCCTATGAAGATTACAAAGGAGCCACACCCGACTTCAAAGCCGCCAATTTTTACCGTTATGCGACCGCGAGATTCTTTTGATTCGTCCTGTCTCATCAACAAGGTGTCGGACACTGATACTTCGATTTTGTTATGACATATTCCAGGGGTGCAGAGAGCGAAGGGAGCGTAACCCCTCGAGTATCGAGAATGGTCTGCCCAATAAAATAGGTTTGAATAAAATCAATAATGCACTTTTTAAGATAAACATATATATATACAAATCAGAAATCTCAAAACCAAAGATGATGTATCTTATTTCATTCGCCATATATCTTACTGCCGATTTTCAGATTTCTTGTGTATGTGCGTGTCTTTGATACGTTGCCAAATCCCCTCTTAATGCGGAGATGCTGTTAGACAAATGATGAGAGTATAACAAGGTTCTACATGTACATAGATAAACGTATTGCCGATCTGTCCCTCGACAACAGCAGATCGTGAGTATTATGACGTTTAAATCGTTTTCAGTATGTAATTGAGTAAACTGCTGTCGTCTGTACATACATGTAGCAAACGTTCTATGCCGTCTTTTGTAAAAGAACAGTTCTGTAAAAATAAAAAATAAGTCCATCTGCACCATAAGCAACTGTAATGCCCTGTATATAGAGACTAAGTGGTACGCAATAGTCATTTGGCCGTTCATATGTTTTTGAATTCGTTTGCTTGCTCCTTTAATTATTTGTATAAAGTTGATAAACGACAAAACTACGTATGAGAAGATAATATATTTTGTAAAATTTTCAGGTTCATAATATAAGGTCAAGGCCAAATCAACAAGTCAAAGTCATAAAGTTTACAAAATCTTATCTTTGAGGAATAGCATTTCATTGTATATCTTGGCAGTGGGGACCTTTGTTTTGTAACCAATACTACATGCAAATATTGTGTTTAGTGTATGTTAAGCTAACAATGCTATGAACAAAAACACCTATTCTGCTGTAATTGAAGTCAATTTCATTTATAATGGAGTTCTTTAAATTTTCTTGATATGTCAAATGTGTCAGGAGAGTTTGATTCCTTCCTACTGCAAACGGAAGAGCACTTCTTCACGACTAATGAAACACGAAATATGACTTAAATTAAATCAGATGCTGAAACTGAGGTAGTGAGAAACTGAAATCGAAGCAGGCGACATCCGGACAATTGAGGTTTATCTAGCATCTTTCAACCTTGATAGTGGACCTTATTAATTCAGACACTTTGGTTGTCTGGAATAACTGATGTCCTGGAATATGTTATGAATAATTGAAAAAAAGGTTCATGTCCTGAATAAAATGTCTGGGAGGAGATGTATATGTATTAAAGATATCCGGACCGGCGATGTTCTATAGCGCCGTGCGTGGCTCCCGACAGTCTTGTTAACATCGTTCCAATACATGTATTTATGTATACATAAAATTCGGATGACGGTGGTCAAGCCTAAAGGGGATGCAGACTGATTTAATTCAATTCGCGAAAGGTATAATACGGACAAGGAAATATCTAGATTAGTTTTTTGCTTGTCTTAGGGGGTATTGGAGGTTTTAAATAGCTCCTGCGTTCTCACATAGCAAGGAAACACCATTGTTCCGGAAAAGTCCGTCTTCTCGTGTTCCGTTAATTAGGATATTATCCGTCAGTTAGTGGTGCCCCTGGGTCCACAATGTGATAACGCTACTGATAGGGTTCTTTTTACGGACTGTTGACGTTGTATTGGAGTGTCCGAGAGATGTGGTCCCATATGGACGGGTCAAGAGTCGAATTAGGGCTAGAGGCAATGCGTGTGAAAACACATTATTCTCATTTGTCTTACTATAATTAGATTGTTCGGCACTTTTGAAGTATATGGATGGACAGACTGACGAACAAATGAGATTAGAAATTATAAATTGGAGATGATCCCAGTGTCAAAATATGATGATGATGAAGGAAGTGACGACTGGAATAAAGAGGACAGGTAATTTGTCACACGTGATCGATGGAAAAGTGGCAAAATGGAGAATTTTGGAGGATTGGATTTATAAGGTCTTTCCGGCCCGTCAATACAAGGAAGAAAATACATTTTGAATATGATGTGACTCGGTCTTAGTGCCTTATCGGTACGGGAAGGTTGTTCAAGGTCATGCGCAATATATACACTCCAGACGGTAATTGTGTCTAGAGAGACGAAGAAATATAAACATTACAGAAAAAACTATTTATCTTCCAAAATATCACTTTTACAAGAATCAAATCAAAAGAATATGGTAGGAGCCATGTTCCGATTTATAACTGTCTGGTTTTAAATCTCAGCGAAATTCAATAGGGAGTTTGGTACTTGAATTGCTACCAACCACCATGTAAACGCACTCAACAGAACACACGATTAATTTAAGTACTGGATATGCATGAAAACTACCAAAGATACATCTTCAAAAAGATTAATTAGTTTTGTAGTTTTTGATATCAAAGTTTTACTTTCTACACAAACAATGTACGTATTAAACGTGTCGCACCGTTTCAAGACCGACTGGTCCCTTGTCAAGCTATGACTAAAGTCTTGATACGTTGCGACACCTTTAATACGTACATTGTTTGTGTAGAATGTAAAACTTTGATATACCAAAGATACAATTTGTTTATAACAAACTGACCTCAACAGAATATAAAACTAGTTTCTAATGACCAAAGGAGTTGAACAGAAAATATAAATGCTTTAAGGTAACTTGTACGAATCAAAACTATCAGACACAAATGTACGACAAACAGATTGCAAAACGTCACACTTGTTTAAGTATCTAGTCACTGTTTAAGTTATCCAGATTATCGAAAGTCCAATGAGAAGAGAGGTCTCCGATTAACACGACCAATATTTAACTGTCGAGAAAAGAAATGTTTCATAAGTTTCAATTTTGCCAACATCCACACTAATGTTGCTAAATATGAAATTGAAAGTCATACTGTGTTAAATTATGATATATATATATGGGAATTTCCGAGATGATAAAATATCTCCGACTAGTTACTATTCCATTTACTTCTATCGTCGTATCAAATGTTGTGAATTTGTAACATGCTTCATGTTATACTTGTACAATTAAATATTACGTACCACTGTGGTGACGTCACGAAAGGCCATAATTACATTTCTACATATATACTGATCGCAAATCGTGCAAGAAAAAAAGGATTTCCCAAAATATTTAAGATATGCATGTTATAATATTCTAACAAAAACTAATAAAAAGAAGTCAGTTTTACATAGGAATTAAAACCAATGCCTCAACACAGGGGTTCATTGCGGTACTTATGTCTCCAACAGAATAATTGCCTTGTGAAATGTCAAACGTCACAACAGTTATATTAACGCTGTCTTTGACATATAATTATGACACCGTCGAGACAGCACCTCATAAAAGGCCAACGAATCAAGATCAGGGACGAATCTGTGTCACGTGCGATGTCCGACCATGTTCGTTAAATCAATAGAAGACAACTAACTGAAATAAAAAGATAAGGTAAAGTTGTAGTCGTTTGTCGAAAAGCCATACTAGTGTCCTCTAGTAGGAGTCTAGACTGATTAACGAACTTCCGGTTTGATTTTTTTTATTGACAACCAAGTTTGTTGGGTTTCAGAAAGATTATAAAAGATATATTTGATTCATCTTGTATTTGTTTTTCCGAGACATGTAATTGCTTGAAAAACACAAATTAATTATTTTAATAATGTTTAATTTATTTTTGAAATTGAGTTTAACGTGTCTCGGTGTACTGAAAACTGTAATATCTGGTAGATAGAGGTTATCTCATGAGTGACATTATTTTATACTAGGTTTTACTATTCGAGTTCATTGATTGTAGATCTCTGATGATTGCTGAAAAATAATCCATCTACAAAACGCACTTTTCTAGAATAAAACTTGTTAATGTAACCCGACACGGCTGTGTTTAAATCTGGTTTACAAAGGGATTCGTATCACATATACCAACTTCAACAACCGATTACTACGTTATTCTTTTCGCCGACTTCTAATTAGCATGCATTAAGAAGAGTGACACCAAAAGACCGATATCAAATGTAAGGCGGCATTGCCAAGTTGTATATTTGACAGTTTTTATTGATATTTGAGATAAGTTTTATTTTGTCATTTTGCCAATGTCTAAGGTGAAGGTCGTTTAGACTAACCAATGAGATTGTCGAAAAAGTAATAAACGCCTTGTAATAGAATCCAGAAACAACTTAAATGTTTCTTTTTCTGTTTTTGTATGAAAAGTTGAACGAATTATGTTTGAAGAAGTCACAAATTCGCCTGATTCGAGAAATACGCCTGATTGGAGATATACACTTGTATGGTGTGCATATGACGTCATTAAGATATCAAAATTTGCCATCCATGATACGCTTTTCTCCTACCCTTCACAGATGTGTCTCCCGTTTTAGCCGGGAAAGATCAGCTTGTCATCCCCTACCTTGAGGGTGTAACAGAGAAATCTCCAACCCTCGGGGTGATTTTTTGGTTGTCTAACCTTCGGCAGAGCCTCGGGTTAGACAACCAAAAAACATCACCCCTCGGGTAAGAATTTCATTGCCACATCCTCAAGGTAGGGAGAAGATTCTAACAATCTTAAGCATTCTTCTGCGAAAGTGAAAGGTTGTGCTTGTGGTGCCTTTGTCTCATTTTGTCTTTATCACTACATCAGTTGAACAATGACATTAGACTTCGTCATCTTCTCCCCTCTCAATTGGCTGTTTACAAGAAGCAAGTGAACGCCACGTTGCAGTATATTTAATTGCTTCGACAGTTCGATACCAAGCTTCCAAATAATAAAAAGACAGGTGAAAACAATTGGGATATACACCCTCATAATCATGATCATGATATTTAAAATTCAATCACGAAAACGCAAGTTCTCAAACATTGATATTTCAACAACCAAAAAAATAAAAATTCGAGAAAATGAACTTTATTATAGTAAGTGAAAAAGCCACAACATACAGCTGATTTTGTAACCACGGCGCAACACAGTTAGTTCAGAGAAAGTATTACAAATATGATGAAATATTTTCCCTGTGGTGCCTTTAATGATTCCTGATTAATTAAACAACAGCACGTCACTCGTGACCAATAGTGGACACCATGCAGTTTGAGTCACAGCGGAAATACATACCAGTAGAAGTCGAGGCCGGTTTTTTCTATGCATTTCCCATTAAACGCATTGGACCGTGTAACGGAAGAATTGTATTTTTTTCTATCCTTAATTCAAGTGAAGCGGAATGATGCCAAAAATTAAATCTGGATGCATTTTCTGTAATTGACAGTGTGAATGTCACTTCAACAGAATCCCGGGATATACCGTGGCAAATGCTTCAGGATCTACGTAACTTAACGAATCGAACTTACCAGATTGATATAAAATCTGTCCCGATTCTTCGGTCTGAATATCGGCACCGTGTGTTTTAGTATCTGTGGAACGCTGCGGATCAATATCTCAGGCGACGTAATTGGCTGTTATTATAACCATTTGTACAGTTTATGTCTCGATTATAGTACGGTAACTATCACGTTCGACGTCTTCCTGACAAACTAGTGTCACACAGTTAGTCTGATGTATATCGTTGTTTCTGGGCCTGGCACCGATGATTACATTCTAGCACGTTCGACGTTAAGTATACAATCTATACCTCAAATAACACCGGTTTTTTTAAAAATGCCAATTTTCAGCGGGAAACAAATTCATTACAGAAAAAGGGCAAAAAGTTATCATACTTTCGTTCTCGTGTTGGTAAAATTAAATTTAGATATTAAATATTTACCCCAAATAAGCTTAAAAAGCTGAATACTACTTTTTTTTATAAAACATAATAGTGACTTATCAACTCGTATTTGTTATTAATGCCAGAGATACGTTTGCAAACTACATTTTAAACATATGATTTTAAATCGTCGTAAGAAAAGAAAATACAAAAATATTAAGTATTTAGCTCTAGTTCGTTTCTCATCCCTACGCTGTTCGTTTGACTATTGAGAACAGCACCCAGACTAAGGTTGGGAACCATCATAACCTATACCTAATAGCTCAATGACTGATGAGTCGAACGAGGCAATAACGCAAATGTTCCAAATGTACATGTTTGTTTGTTTTTCTCTTCAGATGATCAATCTGGGTGTCATGTTTTAAATTATGAATTTTAATATTTCGAACATACCAGATTAAAATGTAACGCAACATGTAACTGAATATTTAGCACAATCAGCATTTGATAAGCTAGTTTCCAGAAATGTAATGTTTTTAAAGTACAACTGTTTTGAAAATCACATGCCTGTAATTTGTCCTCAATACTCTAAAAACATTGTTTATCAAATATAAGGGGTTGCAAATATATTGAAAAAATGTTTTAAAGATTATATTTATCAGATACGTTTACATTATCAGAGATTCTTTGTTTATTTGATTTATTGTGTATGTCTGCACAATCAGGCTTTACATGTACAGGGTCAAACGTTGAAAGGTTAGAAGTTGTACATACATATATCAAAGCCATGGACAAATGTTTCAAGAATCAAAAGCTACGTACACTGTCCTGATGGAAGAGGACACACAAAAACGCCCGATTTTATAGTGGGCTACACTAATAAACCGGAGAGGAATCCAGAAATTACAAAACCAACTCCATTCGCACAGACCACATCAGAAGCCAAACATTTCCGATAAAATGTGTTGCAGTTATAATTAAGACCCATATAGTCTTCATTCAAAGTAATTAAACTCATCAACTTTACTTAGTAGAGTCAAACTATTCACCTGTCTTAGATATGACAGGTTATTTAGTACATCCGGGATAGTTCCTCAGTTTGTTCACATAAAACTTTTTTTATTTTTTTTTATTCAAAATTAACCTTGCGTTAGTATGATTTCTGTCAACCTATATACAGATTTCATATAATGGATATTAAGTTAAACAGTTACAAATTCGATTAGATATATCAAGGATACATTATTTTAACATAGAGTAACACAAATATTGAATTCGTTCGATTTATATGGGATGAGTATGTCTTGTACAGCCTTCTTTAGTTTTGATCACTTCTACAATTCTGTGAGGTGTGATATGATTAAGTGAGTTGCAGAACGATTCGTCTAATGTGTATCAACTCCTTTGCAAAGCATTCCAAAGGTCCACTTTTTTTTGTTGACATACTTCTTATCACCTTTCATGTGACCCTATTGTTTTCGATTGGTTTGTGTCAGCAATACTTCCCTGTCATAGTAATATTTTATTTCTGCTTTGCTCTAAAATATTTCGTTAGCCCGTCGGATTTTGTGAGGGATAGAAACTTCCTGAAATATACATTCCGTTTTAAAGAACACGACATATTCGGAAACCAATTTAAACTCGTTCGAACTTTTCCTTTGGTATCGGACTCCGTTAAAAATACCTACCTCTAACAACACTCATGAGTAAGCTTTTGAATAACGATATATAGTCACTTCTTTACTGATGTGTACAGACAGTCATATCCGTACTGGTTAAAACTATTTCCTGAAACTTAAAACGTTTCAGTTAATACTGATGTGAGTATCAACATATATTTTACCACTCGATAAATCGATGAATGAATCAGATATTAGCGCTTTCTCGTTTTTACAGAAAAGATCCAAACATTTTTCTAATTGTTCGTAATTGTCCCTTCAGCTGAGAGGATTTATTTCAAATCGTAAAGAAACATAACATATGTCTGTTTAAAACAAAACTGATACCCTTTTTCCGAAAATATAATATTTGATTGAATGATTTTTATGTATTCCAATTAAATGAATATGAGCCCTTAATATCTATATAAAATTTATCAATGCATAATTAATTTCTAATCAATGCTGTACGTGGTTTTAGGATGAATGAGAATCTACACTAATGTAATATACCCACATAAAGGAAGAAAGTCTGAGCCGTACTTCCCCTACTCGGCCCTATTTCTGTACACTAACAGGGCCAAACCCTTCGTCTATAGAACATTAAGCCCCTTAGTTCAATGACGCTACAAATTGAATTTGGTAAGCATCCTTCATTCACGCTGGGGAAAGATTTTGAAGATTTACTCCTGGTTCCCCGAGGAGGCTATAACATCTGTTCATAGTTTGAACCACCTCTTTCCCACGGGTTTATATCCCCCGTTTATACAACAGTAAGTTCCCTTGGCCTGGCCCCAGGATGCTCCAGAGTAAATTGTGATAAAACCCCTTTATTCACAAGGATGGATGACTTTAAACATTTAAGATAATTTTCCTTACCGGGCTGCAGAGGTATCACACCATCTTTTATAAAACACGTATTCCCGTTTTCCAAGGTATATGTTCCAGAGCCATTATCGACCAAACCATAGGATTTGTACAGAAAGATAAGCATTCTTCATTTTTTCCCTTATTGCACCCTCTGTTTTCAAGATGGGGCATCCCTTTTTATTCTACATTGCTCAGTAATGTTCCAGACCAAATTCCAAGTCCACTCAGCCGATCTGGACTTGAAGCATTTTAGCCTTTTGGGCGTCATGAGCTTCTTTTACCGATGACCAACAATACACCCCTATTTGGTAAACCCCATCACCTTCCACTCCCTTTTAAGATCAGAGCTATTTGACTACACTGATTATTATCGGATTCATTAAAAGTATTTTAAAAGTGGATAACACTTTGTGAATGTAAGTATATAGTGTTGTAAATCAATATGTCATTCCTAGAATAAGTAATTATTTAATAAGCAACGAGTCAAAGAATGTAATTGTATATTTCTTTGTATTCCATGTTAACAGCATATTTGTGAATGCTGTTATTTTATGAGGAATATAATGTGTTATGGGATTGTAATTTATAACTCAAGGGAAATAAGCAAAACAATAATAACTATCATTTTCATGGCTATTTCACTGTGAAATGTCTTGCGTTTTTGAGGAATTTGTACCTTGATGCGCGCCAGAGGCCTTTTGTTAGACGGAACAATATATGAATACATGTATATTGCATAGATGTATCGGAACCATTGTCGGTATAGCTATTATACATTATAGAAACTGATGTCGGTATAACTACTTTAAAATGATATTGCAGGAATTTATGTCATTTTAACTATTTTATATAACAGGAACTGATGTCAGTATAACTATTTCATATTACATGAACTGTGTTTTATATTATGTAAACTGATATCAGTATAAGTATTATACACAGAATGACTTTCTTCCTACATTTTACACTGTAATTATACTGCAATTTCATGTGAGAACCGTCCTAATGATCAGCTCGACCAGTATTATTTCTCAATTGTCAAAGCTCCAGAACAGCATTTTTTCTTATTCGAAAAAAATGCCTCAGGCAGGTTTTTATTTATTTTCAATTATTCCATATTTGGCACCTAATAATTAGTGTTCGCTTTTTCAGGAAAGCGCAATAGCAACACCACTGGCACAATCAATCCACACCACTCGATATCAATATAGATTCTCGCGTTCAATTTATTTTCAGATCTGTTCCAAAAATGGCACGATAATGAAGTCTATATCCAATGATATCAGGAACGCCTCTGTTCCGATTGCAATCTCATCTTGATTTATTGCAGGCAAAAATATTCTTTTCTTAATATATAATATTGAAATAAAAGGTCTTGTTCAAAGAAAAAAATTGATTGGTTTTTCGTGAGTCCAATTTAATCTTAATTTTAAGTCGTTGAAAAGTAAATCTGATCTTGAGACACGGTAAATTACAAAGAAACCAATATTTGATTATTTATATTTAGGAATCTAAATTCGCTAATATTAGCAGAGGTCGATAAAAAAATGACAGATTATTAAGACCTGGATTGTTGTAAATGTATGATTGAAAATGTGTGCCAGCAAATTGTTAGGCTGACATAACGAAATGAAGTACAGACTGATTGGTATCTTGATTTAATGAGCGTATATTTCTTCTCTAACCGTGAAATTAAAGTGTTATCCAGTTACCAAGAGCTGTAAAAAGATGTGATTGGCTGAGCTGCTAACTCACGATAACTATATTATGTCACGTGACCACACGAATTATCAACACAGGGAGAGATACTGCAGCACGAACACATTTTAATGGGGTATAGATAGATCAACGCTATATTTGGTAACTTGTGTAGTTTTGTTATTGTCACTTTGGTTGATTGGCTTGTACTTACCTACCATTAACCTATTCTGAAATAGACTGGATATGTTTCTTTCTGCATATAGGATGCTGAATTTGTCTGATTGCTTTCTATCAAGAACTCGGAATGAATTCGTTATACTCAGGCTGCAAGGCCATGAGAAAAATTGTTGCCAGAACACCGACATAGGTACGGCTGGAGTTTATACGGATCCCCTTATGGACTTTGTCTACGTCCCGAATCTCTGTCACTTTGGAAACTTGTTCTCAGTATATCCCACCTAGGATTATATTAAAAGTACAATCAGCACTCGCAAGCAATGAATGTCTCTTATTAAAAATGTATGCATAAAAATCTGGTTCGCATTTAAAAAATGCAAGTGTATGTTCAAACTTCAGATAAAACCTTTCAGGATTTAATCACACAAACTTTGACATCAACATCAGCTGAACATTAACCATCAATTATTGACTTTTAATTCCTCCAATTCGAGATTTTTTTAACATCTTTTAAGTTTTCAAATACGGCCTTTCTCCTTATTTTAATGCACTGCTTTCTTACAAGTTACATTCAGGATAAAGGGGCGTTTGAGTTTCTCTGAAATTAAATTTTGTAGGAATATGATAATTACTCACCGAAAAAGGTCGACAACGTCATCAAATAAAGTGACCAAAAGTGACGGTGAAAGGTGCTGCTTTTGAAAAAAAACATTTTTTCGTTTCATAATCACTAGAAGTACGAAAACAGGATTTGTAGTTGTTATCCAATCGAAAGCGTCTAGATTCAATATATTGAAAAGCAAAATTATTGTACATTTTCTAAATTCTAATAATGGTTTTCAGAATTCAATATGCAGTTTTTCAGTTGCAGAGGTTTTATGAAATTCCATAGTTGCCGAACCGTGCATTAGATACTATTGACAAACGCGTCAAACACATAGAGACGAGATTCTATATTTAAATAGTTCGTACTATTCAAAACGTCAAATAGTGCTTTTTAACCTTGTTCTGAAAACTTTTTTAAAAGGTGTTTTTAAAATTCATCTGCTACTTTAATGTAATCGTTTATGCTACATCTCATAACCTCTAATTATAAAGCGCCAATCTTAAAATTAACTATGTATGTTTCATTTCAATTACTGTTCCGATCTTGTTCCTATTATCTGCTGGTGAATCTAACAGTTTTGTATATCTTCTGGTGTTTCTTATATTATCACCATGTCATCTACGTTCGTATGTAAAAGTAAGTTGATAGTTTGAATTTCTACTGACATACATTTTATTATAAAATGCAAATCTAACCCATTGTGAACAAAAAGGTTATTGTACTTACCCTTGGAATTAACAAATACCACATTTGTAGTAAATCAGGAACACACTTGAATTTTACACAACATATTGGCCTTTGGAAGAGAAAAGCAAACATTTCCCTGCGCCAAGTGTCAATTTTGTCCGTTAAGGGCTCCTCAGTGGTGCTTAAGGTCAAAAGAGTGGAAGGTTGCGTATGTAAACCTTTATGATGTTACATTTACAACGTTATGCTACAACAAATCATGTATAGGTAAACTAGTATTCCATGTAAACTGTGCCAGAATGAAACCTTTCAGGACGGCTATGGACACATGAGGGGACTGATACAACTACTCCACCAGCAGAGTAACAGGTAAAATTATCTCTAGAAATACACCGAAAGACGCACCTATTGATTTGAAACAACAGTATATCATTTTCGCGCTCTTGTTAAAAATTTGAATGTAAAACTATTGCTACCACTTTATCCAGAGTGGACACACTTAGAGCTGAAAAAGAAACTGATGATTATGATGTTTGACCTTTATTTTTGTTAAACACTAATGAACTATTTTCATTTTCCGTGATGTTTTATGTCAAAGTTAACAATACCCAGTAAGATAAAATTGTCCTATGATCGTTCTGTCCAGCTCGTGATACGTGTCGCTTCAGAAAATATTTTGTTTGTCAGCTATGTGGCGAAAAACAAACAAAAATACCATGCGCGTTCCCGTAAGAGCTGCCGAGTTCGAAACCCGCTTTTTTGAACAGTGTATCAGAGGACAATCAACTAAATTGTGTATTGAGGTTAAACTAAACAACGCCAGGCTTGTCACATACTACGTATGCTAGTGGCGGACAATTTATCTCTATCGGATGCTGTTTATGGTTATTTTCAGAATCCAATTCAATCGAGGCAGGTCCGTATCTTAATCATTAACCGGAAGGGTTAAAGGAGCATGATTCCTTTTTTTTCTTCTACAAATTGGCAAATGTATCAAATTCATAGATGGGGTTTTCTTGGTTATCGAGAAAGCTGAAAACTTTTGCAAACAGCGAGTGTAATAGTATTTGCAGGCAATGATCAAGATATTAGATGCCTTGTTCGCCGACACAACTAGATACCTAGATGGATGAAATTATTTCTGGCTGAGCTCACATGAAATACCAATTTAAGTATAAAGTTATCTGTTGTTACCAAAAATTTTGCTTAGCTTTCTACACCAACAATCAGTAATTGTATCTATGATAGACCTGATAAATTTAACTAACTCAAACATGAAATCAAATACAGTTTGTTTTGCCTATCGTCTGGCGTGGTCCTAGTAGTAAAACTCATCTACGCCTTATATATATTGTAGTTGGCATGCTTTTAGCGGACATACAAGGTTATATCGCCTACAACGAACATTACTACAATGTCATTGTTTTTTCGATGTTGTGTAACTGTGTCAAATATGCTTATATTTTTCCCTACCTCTTGTCTTTTATTCCCCACTCTTTGTCCCCCTCGCTCTTACCTCTTAGTTGTCCTGGTTATCTGACAGTCGTACATGTAACAATAACAGAACTATCCGTTAGCAGTCTCCATGTCCCTACTTCGTACTTTTTCTATCCACCATGACAGGGTGCTCATTATCCACATGGAGATGTGCTATCGGACTATATTACTCTAAACAAACCCATTCAAACAATACGTACAGATTCAACAACAACACTTATTCCTATTACGATATTTTAAGCTACATTTTATATATTTGCCTATATCAGTAGTTTTTCTTTTTTTCTACAGACATATAGCAACCCAAACAGCATCGCCCTTGTCTTGATCTTAATCTTACTTTTGTCAGGGGACATACACACAAATCCAGGACCAGCAGACAGTTTTTCTTCATCTAACGACTCCGACTCCGACAATATATCCTTTTCTGTTTCTGACGAAAACTCATTAAAAATCATGCACTTGAATATTCGTAGCGTTAGAAATAAAATTGTTTTTCTTGAGAGTTTTACCGATGACGTAGACATATTGTGCCTAACAGAAACACATCTCGATCCTTCTATCCCTGATTCTGACCTTCTTCTTACTAACTTCTCAACAATATTTAGAAAAGACAGGAACGCTTTTGGTGGCGGTGTTATGATTTTTGCAACTAAAGACATACTTCCTAAATGCAGACTTGATATTGAATCACCGAATGACAATATAATAATTTGGATTGAATTTTGTACTGATAATAAGAAATATCTTCTATGTGTACTATACAAACCTCCATGGCAAAATACTAACTCTGGAATTTGGACTCGACTGAAACATTCTTTTGACATAGCTTTTGACTACACTCCTCATGTTATATTAACAGGGGATACTAACATTGACTTATTAACAGGAAATAACAATGATCTTAGCATTCTAACACAGCAATATAATCTAACTAACCTGATTACCAGTCCAACTAGAGTTACAAATACTACACAATCCCTTATAGACCCGTTTTACATCAGTGATACTATATCCTCCGAATCATCCATTGTTGTACCAGTTTTAGAAGCTATAAGTGACCACAGAGCTATAATTGTGTCATTGTCGTCATGTCTACCAAAACCAAAGTCTTTTAAGAGGAAAATATGGTTATACAACAGAGCAGATATCTTAAATCTTAAAACAGAGGTAGGACAGGTAAATTGGTTAGATTTGTTTTCTCATGCGGATAATGTAAGCGAAAAATGTAAACTGTTCACTGACAAAATAATTTCTATTTTAGAAAAGCATATTCCTAAAAAAATTGTTACTGTTAATAAAAACGACAAACCATGGATGAACGGAGATATAAGAAAAGAAATTAAACGTAGAAACAGGTTAAGGAAACATTTTATCAGAGTTAAAACCCCATTGTCTGAAGCTAAATTTAAACGTGCACGAAATAAAGTAAATAATATGCTGAAGCATGCAAGAGCACTTTTTTATACAAATGTAGATGGACTTATCAATGATAGTTCAGCTAATCCTAAAGCATACTGGAAACTAATGCGTATGCTTTTAAAAGGTAACATTTCTACCGATATACCTCCCTTACTTAACCCTACAAATAACCGCTTAACCACAGACGACTATGACAAATCCAATATTCTAAATAACTTCTTTAAATCTGTTTCTGACCTTGATGACCATAACGACGATACACCCTATTTTGACAACCAAACAGACGCGTCCCTTACTGAAATTGTAATAACAGAACAAGAGGTTTTAGATATAATCAATATTTTAGACACTAATAAAGCTGCTGGTCCTGACGGCATCAGTCATAAAATGTTAAAAATGGTATCCAATGAAATATCTGCACCCCTCACACTTCTATTCAACGAATCCTTTCGTACTTCTGTATTTCCTGATTCATGGAAACTTGCCCATGTGACACCTATTTTCAAAAAGGGGGAATCTGAATTGGCAAATAACTACAGACCCATTTCCTTACTTAGCTGCATTGGCAAACTTTTCGAACGAATAATTCATAAGTTCATCTATAACTATCTCTTCAGCAACAAACTTCTATATACTTTACAGTCTGGCTTCTTACCAAATCACTCTACAACTCACCAACTCATCGAACTCTATCATAGCATACTTACAGCACTGGAGAATCGTGAATATACTGCTCTTGTTTTTTGTGACTTTTCTAAAGCTTTTGACCGAGTCTGGCACAAAGGTCTATTAATTAAATTAGAAAAATACGGGATAAAAGGCAAACTTTTAGATTGGATTAAAAACTACTTAAGTAACAGACGCCAGTCAGTGGTACTAAAAAATGCTATATCTTCTGAAGTATCTATCAAAGCCGGAGTTCCTCAAGGTTCAGTGTTAGGGCCACTTCTTTTTCTTGTATACATCAACGATATTTCAAATACATTACTATCAATGACTAGACTTTTTGCTGACGACACCGCATTAGCACACTCTTCGAAAAATTTACACGATATAAAACAAGTTATAAACTACGACATGGAACAATTAAACCTTTGGTCAAATAAATGGTTAATGAATTTCAACCCAAATAAAACCGAAATTCTCTTAATTTCCAACACAAATATACCTTCTAACCCACAATTTCTTTTCGACAACACACCTATCCCTATTGTTAAAAACCACAAACACCTAGGAGTCATTATTAGTAACAACGGCACATGGAACTCTCACATCGAACATATACTAACAAACACTACAAAGTACATTGCAACTTTAAGGAAATTAAAATACATCCTAAATAGAAAAAACTTGGAAAAAATATACCTTGTTTTTATAAGACCACTATTTGAATATGCCTGCGAAGTATGGGACAATTGTAATATCACATTTTCGAATAAATTAGAGAACATGCAGTATGAAGCAGGTCGAATAATAACTGGATTACCTATTTATACAAAAAAAGAATTTATTTACAGAGAGCTCGGATGGAAATCATTGATAGATAGACGCAGGATTAGAAAATTATCCATGTTTTATAATATTTATCATGATAATGCTCCCTCATTTCTTAAATCTCTTCTACCACCTATTGTGTCAAACTTCTCTAACTATAATCTTAGAAACAGGAATAACTTTCAGAACCCATACTATAGACTGCAAATAACAAAATAATCCTTCATACCAAGTACTTCAGACTACTGGAACAATCTATCTATAGAAACAAAGTCATCAGCATCCATTGAACAATTTAAATCTCTTATTCAGCCCCAAGTCACTACCCCTTCTTATATTAAATGTTTTCTTGAATATGGGTCCAGAAAAGTAAATATTATACATTGCCAATTACGAAACCGCAGTAGCTCTTTAAATTACGACCTTTTTAAAGCCCACCTTCGAGACAACTCTACTTGCGACTGCGGAAATAACTCGGAAGACTCTTCCCATTTCTTACTAAACTGTAAAATTTTTGATCAATCCCGTAATATAATGCTCCAATCCCTCGATTGGTATAACGAGATCACTGTTGAACACCTTCTCTTCGGAGATGCAAACCTTGACTACAATAGTCTTATTGAATAACCAGGATACCTATTTCGACTATTCCCATCTGTCTCTCCCCTCCACCTCCTCTCTTATTCCAGCCCCTCTCCCTTTTTCCAACACCAACGATCTCTGTGTACTAACTTCAATCTTAGCGTCCATCAATATCATAACCGTTTCCATATGACAAAGAGTGCGTGTTCGGTTTTCCTAATCTAGTCGGCTAAGTATGTAAGGCAGGAATTCACAGAAGGACTTGGAGTGACACAGGAGAAAGGCAAATGCGGCACGGAATGTGATTGAACTTTAGAAAAGCAGAAGGACATGTATGTATAGATTAGTTATACTACTTACGCCGACTTGATTGGGAAAATCACACACGCGATCTCAAGTAAACTCTCCGAATACATATTTAAAAACTATACGTTGGTGTCCCTAATCCTATCATTACCTCTTTTGCTGTTATCCATCTTTAACATCTTATATATATATACATACATATATGAATTTGTATTAGGTTATTACGTGACTCATTAATTTCGTATATATATTTTCTGTTACGGAAAGGACGTAAGTAAGTTGCAATAACTTTTGTCCAATCCATTTGTCTTTTGTTGCAATAAAATTGATTTAAACTAAACTACAACGAACATATTTGGACGGGCATGCACTTATATTTGAAGCTGTCATACATGTACTAAGTCACATCACGACTGACAGAACAACTCGGTTCTTACCTGGTTTTTGCCTCGTTTACTACCAACGTGAGAATTTCTCTTAATGCAAAGAATTGTATATTAGTGCATAGTCTTCGAGGAGGCGAAGGAGGCGGTAACACGGCAGAACCAGACGCCTACGTCCTAGTTCCGCGGCGCCATCTTGGTGTGACTTTACGAACTAAAAACGTTTCAATTTAAAATGAACTAGACCAAGACGATAACAATCTTCATGAATAAATAATCGTCACAGTAACTTTCATCTTGATAGGTTGGATTAACTCGTATATCTGTTATGCAGTTTCAGAGTTTGATTGATTTAATCAAAGATGTTCGCAAAGTTTGCATCTGACAAATTTAAAACTATGATTGAAAATTTAAAAGCATGGAAAATGCATTCGTATTTTTAATAAGCATTTTTTCCAAAATTTCTCAAATACGCCAAGCTGACTTATTTGTAAGCTTCATTCGCCATCCCTACCGACGATTACGTAACAACGTCATCTATCAGCGGCCTAATAAGCCACAAATATATAAAGTCTGGTTAACTTAACCATCAATTTTCAATCAATATCTTTATCAATAGTTCCATGTCCCTTGCCTTCAGATGATAAATATTTGAAATACTATATGCAGAACCTTAATAATAAATTTTGATTTGTATATATTTTCAGATGTATCGCATGAATATTTTTGTCAACAAGTTAAACCTTTCGGGCTTTGAATTATTCGCCTCAAAATGAATTGTTCATTATAATTAATAAAGCGAAAACCAATCATTTGTCTGTGTGGAGTACTTTTGTGTTTTTGTTTTCATCCTGTTTTCGTGACGTGTATCGGTTGATCGCGTTTGATCGAGTGTTGAATTGAACAGTTGGATCGTGTAAGATCCAATTAGTTTTTTTGTAAAGTAAGTTTTTTTTGGTAACGAGGATTACAGGTTTCAATTATTTGATATTTGATACACTCTCGGAACCTGGTAAAATGTAGTCGCAGAAAAGGGAAATATAATTACCTGAGGTAATGCAGTGGAACAAATAATTAAAAACTGGAAAAACTGGCAACAACGGTCCGTACGTTTCAAAAAATATTAGCTGGTAGGGTAGGGCCAGCCATAACTGCATCAGATCTTACAGCACGACGAATTGCTATCGTAAAATAGAGACGAAACCCCCCAATTTTTACAAACTGGAAAACTATCATTTAACAAGTAGGTGGTGTTTTCTAGTAAACGACGTAGATAGTTAAAGTAAAAGATTTACAGTTAATACCAAACACAGCACATAGTCGGACGATAGATACGAACAGAGCAGGTACATGTAACACAAGGTTGAGACAAAAACCCAGTGGCGAAGATCAAGCAGAGATGAAAATATGATATAGGACGAGTATTTACAATTAATTAATTTACATATATTGTATACATGTGTTTTTGTTCTGTTTGTTGGTTTGATGTAAATTCGAATGAGGTTTAACAATTTACACCACAGATTATAGTAATTTGGTTTGTTCAGAGTCTCCAGTATTCATCATTAGGTTCTCCACATTATACCCCTCTTGTTATCTTGCCCATCAGTAATTTCCGAAAACATTCATTGATTTTAGAACAAAGAGATATATTGTAAGTAAATATTTCGTATAAAAGGAAAAATAAATATTCGGAATATTGTAATGGAATAGCACATACATTTTCATTTCGTCACTCTCTGTTCATTCAGCAGTGGAACAAAGAGAACCCCATTAATCCCATAACAGCCGACATACACTGTCTCTTACGATCATTGAGTGGGTTAAACCAGGCTAACTATCATCCCAAAAAAATATAAGAGTTCACTTTAAGATGATCCTTTACTGTGAATACCACACATTTTACTATTATAACATTTTATAAAGCATAATTTACTGTTGATTAATATTTTACCACATAATTTACTGTAAATTGGTATCGGTTTATACAACATTAATTACTTTGAATCATTTCCGTTTTTTACCACGAAATTTTATACCATTTTACACCCAATAATTTACAATCAATTAATAATCCTACCACAAACTTTACTGTTAATCAATTTTACCACATAATTCACTAGCCTTAGGTATAGTTGTATACAATTAATTATTTTTCTACATTGAAACCGTTTTTATACCTATTAATGTACTGTAGATTGATCTCGTTTTGTAAAACATAACTTGCTGTAAATTGACAGCGTTTTATACCACATAATTTACTATCATTTAATGATTTACCGAATAATTTACTGCCAATTGATATTTTTACTACATATTTAACCGATATTGATAGCGTTTTATACCACATGATTGACTGCAAATTGATTTTGTTTTATGTCATATACAATGTAATTTACTATACATTGATATTGTCCTCTGTTGTACATTTAACTGTGAATTTATATCTTTTCACGCTTGCCATATTGTTTATGTGAATCAAACGAACGCAGTTCGAAACAAACAACTAGAAGGACAAAACCCAAAATAAGTTATCATATATCGTTCAGCTAATGTTAGAGAATAAACATCATACTGCTCTGTACGATTGCCACGTTAAAATAGGGAGTCATCGTTATAAGAAACAAATACATCATTTGTTTAGCCTTGCTAACATAGTTACACCGTAATCAATGGCTGTAGCAGTCCGTATTCTGGGCAAGGGACGTGTTATATCAGTATAATTATTTTAACACCTTTGAACGTATCAGCGTATACGTTTTGAGAGAAAAATGCACGGACAGGCTGAACTGTAGATTCAGTGCGTTAGTTTGACATGCACATACATACGAACCTCGAGCTCGGCAAACTTTATTAATTTGTTAAACAGATGTTCGTATCATCCACATGCTTTGATATGGAACCGAAACAAAGCTTTTTGTAAGTATTTGTCCAAATACAACAGGGGGATTGGAATCGTTGAGTGGATTGCAATAGCCAAAATTATAACCTAATTAGATATAGAATCAGTTTAAATGAGTAAAAATGTTTCAATTTACTTACGTTCGTTCAAAATACAAAAAACAAAGTATAAATGCTTCGTTTGTGTACCACACAAAGGTGTACATGGTACAGAAACGAAACATATCGTCCGTTCATCTTCCGAAATACAAGCTGGTAGACTCTGCTGGTGGATTTCTTAGTTCCCGAGGTAACTGTAACCTTGATGGTCACATTTATTCTTTTAAATAGGGCATGGTTGATATTATACACACTTCACTCATTATTGATTTTCACCTAACCAGTATTCCTTAAGTCAGTTTTACAATTTATCTAATTCATATGTGTGCACATCTCCTTCTGTGTCAGCAGTATAGACCCATGTGGACGCACATATTGTTGGTCCCTAGCACCACCGGTGAGTCGAAATAGAAAGCGACACAGCTGTATGGTGCGTTGTAATTCATTTTCGGCAAACTGTATCAAATGCCAAATCTAAAAGGTGTGTGTCCTGCTTTATTTTTGTGTTAAATCTTCAGAAGTACGTGTTAATAATTCTAAGATGAATTCAAATCAAACGTGATCCTTTCTTAAAGTTAAGTATGGCTAGATATGCGTCAGTTGATGTCTGTCTTAATTATACACATGAGAATCATTTGTTAACGGTAGTGTATTAGCGTGTGTGACCTACTTTTCATTTGAACCAGAAAATAACAAATGAGAAACCATTGAACTTTGCACACCCATTAAGTAGAACTAGCAGATCACTGAGAGGTGAGCTCTTCGTAAGTTATATGGGACTATATTTCCAACATAATCTGGCAACAAGTCAATAAGAAAATTTGGTGCCATATTGTTAACAATAAAATAAAATAGAGAAAGTGTTGTCCACGAAAATGTATAATCCTAGTTAATAAGGTTATTCCCCCAAGGATAAGCTTACGACATTAAATTGTATAATAATGTTTACAGTCCTAGTAGGCTAGGTAATTCCCCAGTGAGACGCTTACGACATTAAACTGTACAATAATTTATACAGTCCTAGTAAGTTAGGTAATTCCCCAGTGAGACGCTTACGACATTAAACTGTTCAATAATGTATACATTCCTAGTATTTTAGGTTATTCCCAAGTGAAACGCTTACGACATTAAACTGTTCAATACTTTATACAGTCCTAGTAAGTAAGGTAATTCCCCAGTGAGACGCTTATGACATTAAACTGTTCAATACTTTATACAGTCCTAGTAAGTTAGCTAATTCCCCAGTGAGACGCTTACGACATTAAACTGTTCAATAATTTATACATTCCTTGTAAGTTAGGTAATTCCCCAGTGAGACGCTTACGACAGTAAACTGTTCAATAATGTATACAGTCCCTGTTTAAGTGGTTTATTCCCGAGTGAGAGGACACTGACTATTCTAAATACGTTTAAAAAAATTAATAGGAGTAGCAGAAGTAGGTCAAATATTGACATCGGGGACAAAACAATTCGCCTATCTGAGATATACAAGTGTACATGTTACGTAGGAATTTTGTGTAACATAAGCCAATAAGAAAGGCGGGACTACATTTGTATATGATCAATTTCAGTTCCAGCAGCGTTTCATGTTTGACACTGTATTCCTTACACCTATTCTACCCTATAGAACTGAATTAGGAGTAAATGGCATATTCTGTATTGTACGGGCGTTTATTAGCATGTACAAGCGATGCTACTTTCGTGCCCGGCATTTGTATGATGTTGTTGACACTTGAGACATCTTCCTGCATGGTTTCCTAATTTCTTTGCTTACGTTTTCGTAAAACGTATTTTAGACTATTAACGTTAACAAAACAAAAATCAAATACAAGAAAAACAAACAGCACAAAATACTTAACACAAAAAAAAAAAAAAAATAAGTTGATAATAAAACAGCAAGTACGTTTTGATGTACTCAAAAATCAATTTATTTCCGTTTATAACCCGTGTATAACATTTTCAATAATGTCAAGTATATACACGCCAACGTTTAGAGGCACGAGTACCTCGCCGACGTAGCCATGGTTTCACCGTGATAGCAGTCGACGATATATATAAAAAAGCGAATAATACCGATGAAATGTAGACACTGCGAAAAGGAAAGAAAAGAGAAACGGTCATGCATGTACAGTTTGAGTAGAGAATAATCTGTTGTACCCCACTTCATGATCACGTGAGCGCGACTCATGTGGGGCATTCTGCAGAAATGTTCCTCCTACGAACTCCTACATGTAATAGAAGCTGCACAAATAGCAGCGACCCGCGGGGGACACCGGATTCCTACTATGTGGTCCTTCCGACGGCATTGTATTAATAGGCAAATGACACATTATCATATTATATTCTAACCATGGAAAGAATAGGGGAAAAGAGCAAAAAAATAATAAAGCAAAAACAAAGATATCTTTGTGTATATCACTTCATGCAGAAAGCATAAAAACAAAAGAATATTCATAGGGTCACCTTTATCTGCCGCATAGTTGGTTTGGTTTGTTTGTGTTTAAAGTCCTATAAACGGCTATGGTAATTTAAGGACATGCCAGGTTTCGATGGCAGAGAGAGACTAGAAAAAAACCCACCGATCTACGGCCAGTACCTGGCGACAGCCCCATTGAGGCTTCGAACCCGCGACACAGTGGTGGCGGGCTGGTGATCGTTGACGGACAGACGCCTAACCACTTAACACAGTTGGTACATGTAACAACAATGGTACAGGTCTACCTCTACAAAAGCTTCATCGAGTAACTAAGTGCAGCATTCCATCGCTGTATGTAGGGATCGGTGTGCTATCGAGCGTCCGGTGTTATGTACCTTTATACCTCAGATGAGTAACAGCTGGTATATATATATATATAGAGAGAGAGAGAGAGAGAGAGAGATCGTGTATG
This sequence comes from Mizuhopecten yessoensis, assembly GCF_002113885.1. Lineage (NCBI taxonomy): Eukaryota > Metazoa > Mollusca > Bivalvia > Pectinida > Pectinidae > Mizuhopecten > Mizuhopecten yessoensis. The sequence goes on from NW_018405595.1 coordinate 1,269,350, forward strand.
TGACGCGCACTGGGTACAAAGTTATTAGCACTTTTGTGTACTTCTAAGGAGAGATCACTTGTAGTTTCCAAGAACACACATTAGTTAAAGCTGCTTTTCTCAGCTGGAGATCGTCTTGTAAACGACCTGTGAAGATATTAAGCATGCGTCTGCGTTCGATTCGAAAGCCTAGACCATGCTATCATTGATTTCTTTTTTATTTGCAAGTGTACATGTATGAAATAATATATATATAAGGCCGGTAGGAGATCACTTGAGTTCATATACTTTGAGTTTCATAAGAAAAATTCAATCCTGTATTTGGATATAGACGAACAGTTTTCAAATGATCTCCCTTCTATTCGGTTTTTGCAAGAAAACGATGGCAACATATTTGTTTGTTTATTCACGAGCAAAATATACATAATTAAAGCCAAACTATGTACATATTCTCTGATGACAGAAATAATCAATTTAGCACAACTTAGTTCGTAGGTCGTCTCAATGCGGTTCACAAATTATTATCCGTGGTTATAGGGCTTTTCCAATCAGCCAATACCTTTCTCAACTCCCTAGGGAGCATGCAGTCGGTGCTGCCATTTTATATTCAATCACTGAACCAACCACGCACTCATTAACAGCTGAAAAGACTGGAACAAGCGGAGTAAAGTATCTTGCTCAAAGAAACAATGTACAACACAGTGCCGTGCCGTGACTCGAACCCGCAACCCTTCGGTCACGAGTCCGGCGTTACCGCTAGACTACCGTGCCTCCGTTGGTTTCATCGCTCCCGGCTGATGTTATATTTTTTGGCAAACTGCTTTTTGATATAGAAATAGTTCATGTCAACTAGGGTTCTGCGGCGGAGTAAAATAAAACAACTACATTGAACAAGTTACATACTGTCACATAGAAAATGGCGGGGAAGTCGCCGATTACCTTAGAAATGATGATAACACATGGTCCTTATCAAAGTCTAGTTTTTCTATGCATGGAATTAAATAAGATCTAAATACTTTATGACGCTATATTTCTTTAATCAGTAACGTATCCATGGTTTCACTTTCATTTTAAATTCAGCTTCAACTTCCTTTAACTGATCAAGCAAATTAGATCGGACGGGCATTTATATCGCTGTATGCTATCTGGATTGTGTGCAACTTAATTCGCAACACAATATTGGGAGTAGAGTGATTCATCGTCATTGTGCTGTTGATATGTGAGATAAGCATACTGAAATTAATATAGAGTGAGCGTGTTCTTAATATGTGTGTTTGTGTAATAAAACCACATTTAACCTAACAAAGCATACCAAATGGTACTATTTGGAACGAGACATATGTGGGTGTTTTAGATTAGCAATGATACACATGGTAACTGATCATAAATTGAGGATTTATCGTTGGTGAATATACTTCCCACGAGGTCCACTGTAAAGAACATACACGCCAACGTCGTGAGGCACGAGGACCTCGCCCACGTATCCATGGTTTCACCACGACAGCAGTCGACAACCTTCCAGAGGTACACTGACAGTACAGCTAGATTGTCTGAGGAACAGAATTTACGGCAAAAGATGCAGGACACCTCGTGTCTTCTGAAACTGAATCACACGCTGAATCGAATCGCTAGCTGTTTGACTTTTAGACATTAAACGCATTCTTAAGACAAGAAGTTATTTTACAGCTCACCCTTGTTTGTCATGATCACAGAGTGGGGGAAAATGACCTCCTGCGTCAAGCAGCATGATTGCATGAGTCGACTTTCGTAAGCTCCTTCAGAATCAAATCTTTTCTACTAAGGCCTCTGTTCAGAGGATTGAGCAAGCTTCGAAGAAGTCAAAACTGACCAGCTTTAGCAATTGCAACAGCGGGGGCCTTAAAAGTTCCAGTTCTACCATTGTTCTAACTCCCTTGTCGTCGCACGCCTAGCTTACACTCATCATTTAGGTGGACATTTAAATTACACGAAAGTAGAGGAGTAACATTTCGAATGAGCCATTCCGGAAGATTGATCTAAATGTCTTATCTGCATGTGTGCAGGCAGGTGTTGATATATCGAACGGACTGACTAAGTTTAAGGGTCCTTGTGCGGTGATACATTTTTTATAATATGACATTTTGAGTAAGACGATAAAACTGAAAGTAAGGAAATTGACTTCTGGAATGGTACTGTAGGTGAATAATTTATAGATATATTAGTTTAAAAAACCCACACTAACCCAATTTTTTTGTGATCAACTTTCTTGGGGAATTCCATGGTTTCACGTAGGTGCTTGAGGAACTTGGGCTTTATTTGTTGATATGCCAAATGAAATACCATATATCTTCATTACCAAAAGTCTCTGGGTCTTGATATTTGGCAAATAAGTTGTTCATGTAAATTGTTATTAGTTTGGTAAACATTGGTGACGTTGACTTTCGTTCAAGGTCAGTAGAATCAAATGTGTTAAAATAAAATTTCTGTATTGAAAGTCAGACAATGTTATCTTTCCTTGTATTACTTGTTTAGTGTTAAAGTTATAAAAGAATGTAATATCTCTTCATGTTTTTTTAATAAATAGAAAAAAGAGAAATTAACGATCACGTGTATATTAGTTTTATTGTTAAGATTATTTTATTGTTTTTATATATCTGCATATCTTTTCCCATAACACAATATCAGCGTTCAGTAGTTGTCTAGAAGAAAGATTACTTTTGCAGAATATATATTTATGAGTTATTACTGCTGCACACAATTTAAAACCATGCGTAATATAATGAAGTGTTATGGTATGATACAAAAGCAGAAAATACATCGGTATCGAATAACTCCGCTCGATTAAAATTATTTTTGATTACAAACATAAAAACTATCCAGAGAAATGAACAGAGTTCTCCTTTGAATGTATTCTATTTAACACAAATATGAATACACCACGCATCTTGGAGATATGTTTGAATGGAACTATGTTGCTTACATGTCCCATCATGAATGTTCAAAACATATGACATTCTTACCATGGTACAATTCTGTATGACATTCTTACCATGGTACAATTCTGTATGACATTCTTACCATGGTACAATTCTGTATGACATTCCTACCACTGTAGAATTCTGAATGACATTCCTACCATTGTAGAATTATGTATGACATTCCTACCATTGTACAATTCTGTATGACATTCTTACCATGGTACAATTATGTATCACATTCCTACCATTGTATAATTATGTATGACATTCTTACCATGGTACAAGTTTGTTTGACATTCTTTCCATTGGTAGAATTCTGTATGACATTCCTACCATTGTACAATCTGTATGACTACCATTACACAATTCTGTATGACATTCTTACCATGGTACAATTCTGTTTGACATTCCTACCATTGTACAGTTATGTATGACATTCCTAACATTGAACCATTCTGTATGACATTCCTACCATTGTACAATTCTGTATGACATTCCTACCATTGTACAATTCTGTATGACATTCCTAACATTGTACAATTCTGTATAACATTCCTACCATTGCACAATTCTGTATGACATTCCTGTTTAAAATTTGTTCCAATGGCACAGTCCTGTATAACATTACTACCATTGTACAATTCTGTATAAAGTTACGTTGATTTATATAACTGCTAGATTTAATCAAATAGACCAACTAACGAGTTTGATATATAATGTAAGACATTCTGTAGATTCCTTGGCGATATTTCATTATTTATATCAGTCAGATCGATGTCTTATCGTTAATGAAACATCTTAATGACTATTGATTCATGTGATGCCGTTTTGTTATCTTTAGTGTTTGCACTCAGTGTACGAGAGGCTGACAGGTAAGGGTATACAGGTGAGAGAGTACAGTCCACTTACTTACCTATACAGGTACAACAGTGAATTAGAGAGTATCAATTTGATATTGTTATATGTTCTGTGTAAGGAGATTGAACTGATTGTTTGTACTCGTTAGTTACATATTGTGTCGTATGCAATGAAAGAAACAGTGTATATACATATCGAATTGGTTGTGGCAAATGCATTGGTGTATTATCCTTGATTGATAAATGTTTCAGCACTGAAATTTTCCAAAATGTCAAATTGTAATTAAAAATATAAAAAAGCGAAAACGGGATTGGTATGGGAAGAGAAGAAATATTTAAAAGAAATTGTACAATGCATTACTTTAGTTTTAATGTAAAATGTTCCATCAAGTTGAAATATATCATTGTCATTGCCACTGTTATGAAAAAAAATATCTAAAAAGAATATTTAAAATAAATTACCTGGGTTTGAATTCCAGACTTTACAACTGCCGATCCTACATTTAACATCGATATTGCTCTTTGTGTATTGTAAATGCATAGTATCAAAATGAAATATAGCAACATTGCCAAGGGCAGTTACTTAATCGTGAATATAGCTGTTGCCATAGTACAAGAAAGAGTCTTGAAACTAGGGAAGGGGGAGTGTTGAGTGACGGGGTAGGGACTATAGANGGGGGGGGGGGGGGGGGGGGGGGGGGGTGGATAACGAAAGTACAATGTATATACAGTAGGAAGGTGTCTCTATGCTGTAGGGGATTGGAATTCTTTAATGAAGGAAAGGAGGATCACGACGGTGATGGGACCTAGTTAATGTACGTTTTCTTGATCGTTCTTGAACGAAAAATAACAACCAACGCGTATGTAAATTAATCTAAATTATTAGTTTAAACCATACTTTATTCATGTCAATAAACATATACAATAACAACGACATTTCATTCTTATGATTGAGAGACAAGTACTATTGTACTTAGACATAGTCCTTCTCATCGTTCATAACAAGCTTGGCTGATAATACATGTATAACTTTGCAGTTATAACCTAAATATGTACATAGATAACTGCTAAGAAAGAAAGATAGAACATGATATAAAGGATAAAGAAAGTAACTAATCTAAATTATTCGTTAATTATTTTTTAATTAGTTTGTTTATGATTTGTTTGCATACTCTTCTCCAACTCTCGGCCAGCTCTGTTCCATAACAGTTAATCTTCTGACTTTCATCTAGTCATAAGCATTCATTGATTTCGCAGTATTGATCTGTCAGCATGACGATATTACTGAAACAGCCTTACATCATCTTATTGTTTGCTTCTTACGATGGTCTCACGTTATGCAAGGCGGGAAGAAAAGCGTCGAAATGACACAGATTCCAATGTATTCTGGTAGTATATACATGTACATGTATACTAAACCTTTATGGACTATCCGAAAAATCGCAAAGCCTCATGGAAGTTTTTCACAAAATTAAAGTTAATGATTACCATGTTGGTTTAATCATCCCAGAGCCGAAAGAAAATTGTCAGCATGGCAATAACGTAATGGAACGGGTATGTCTTCACAGTTGTCAGCGGCAATAAAGACTAGTTGTTGTAAGTTCTGAACACTGATCACAAAATCACTCACCTCAAGGCTGTTCTATTCCATGTAAAATCATTTGAATATCATAATTATCACCAATCGTAAACATGGCGTCCACTTGAAATGCAACTGAGAATGCAACATGGAGTCATGCTTAAAATATGCGGAAAACAATTGAGCTTTCAAAACCTTGCATTTTTATTTTTGGTAATTGTTTATTTTTCCAACTTTTTTTTGAACATACATAAAATCCTACAATCGAAAGATCATTAGCAGCAGCATCATAAAAATGCCAATTATATAATATATATAATCTTCATCATCATCATCATCATCATCATCATCATCATCATCATCATCATCATCATCATTACTGTCATCAATTATCATCATCATTTACAATTATATGTACACTTATCATCATTCATCAAAAGCCACTCATCATCACATCATTATAATCATCATCATCACATCATTACTATCATCATCTACATGTCACTTTTCATCATCATCTCCATCATCAAATGGCAATTTAATATAAAGACATTCATCATCATAGTTTGTCATTTAGCGGTGGCATTACATCATCCTCACAACTATTGCTATACAGAATTATAATTCTTATAAACTAATAGAGGAAAAGATAACTAATAAATAGGTTCAGCACTACCAGGCTTTGAAAAAATACAATACTGTATAAGGAGTACTTGAGTTAAAATTTATTAATGGAAAATAATAATAATAATTAAAAAAAAAAAAAATAAAAAAAAAAATAATGGCTCCCACTTTATCCAATTGATTTCAAACATTCTCTTTTTATACTGGTTATTTGCATTATTCAAATACTTTTGAAAAATAAAATGGTCCTGAATAACATTAACAAGGGCATCTAAATTTAAAGATTTGATAAAACATCTAGTTTTATATATCTAATGCTTTATGAGAATTATAATTCTGGTTCACTATTACAAAAGGTACACAATGGATTTGAAGTAATATTTGTTTTGAACAGAAACTAGTATATGGTGTATAATTCTCACTTGAAACCATTGTAACCTCAAATTATTTGAGACTGTAAAGGGAATTCTATAAATTTTCTTCCATTCATCTATATCAAAGAGAAAAGTTTTCCCCCATTTCTTTACCCCAGTGGGTACAGGAGCTGGTGTAATGAGACAGTTGTAAAAATCTTTTGAGCCTTTATTATTTCTGAAAAAAATTCCAAAAGTAGAGGTACAATGTATAAAAGGTTGGGCTGGTTTTTCAAACTGTTACTCTAAGTCAGATTTCTCTAGAAAAGGTTTTACTGTTGATACCAACCCATGGTATTGAAGAAAGTTGGTGTTAATTTTATACCGATCCAGAAACTCTTGTAGTGAAAAAAAATGAAATTTCTAGGATCTTTAATCAAGTCATTTAATAAAAATATACCAGCATTAAAACAATTTTGATAGAAGATGAAATCATTTCCAATTTGTATATCTCTATTACACCAAAGTTGAGTTTTCAAAATAGAGTCATGATCAAATAAACTCTTCTTACATAAACTTGAATTATTCATTTTTGCCCACCCTCTTAAAACATCTTTCCAGAATTTATTTGTACAGTTAGATCCACATGAAGGAATAAAAGCATTCCCACAGTTCTGCAACTTTTTCAAATCTATCATTGAATTTAGGAGCAGGGTCCATTTTTCTAATGACCCAAATATTCTGCGCACCCAACCTAGTTTAAGAGATTCCATAAAAGCTTGGCTATCAATCATTTTCAGACCTCCATCTAAATGATTTTGAATAACATCATCTTTCTTTATTTTATGAGGCCTATCATTCCAAAAAAAGTCAAATAGTATAGAATTCAATTGAACAATATACCTCTTCGGGGGTTTGGTAAAGTAATAAAAAGATAATTTAGCTGAGAGATGAGCAAAGACTTTACTACATTACTTTTTCCTATGGGGGTCAGATTCCGCTTTTTCCAGGTATTTAATCAACGCTTTGAGTTTCAATATTTTCTAATCAAAATTCAATCTGGGTATTTCCGTTAAGTCAACAGAAAAGTCAATTTCTAAAAAGGTAAACTTATTCTCCCCCCATTGTAAATTCAAATCTGGAAAAACGTTTCCTCACTATATTTTTTACTGCCAATCCATATAACATGTGTTTTATCAGTGTTGATGTTAAGCCCTGATATTTTAGAGAAATTATTTATTTCATTGATAGATTCCCTTAATAACATTTCTGAGCCATCCAGCACTAACCCAGTATCATCAGCATACTGTAAATTTAAAATAAATGCATTTTCTACCTGGATACCCCTAATATATACATTGTTTCTTATTTTTGCTGCAAGTACTTCAACACAAAGAATAAAAATATATGAGGCGATTAAATCACCTTGACGGCATCCACGTCGAATATTGATAGGAGCAGAAATATTACCACCCTGATTTATTGAAGAATAAACATTAGTATGCAGTGTTTGGACCCATGTTTTGGTATCATCCTCAAAGTTAAAATAATGCAAAAAAATAAATGCAAAAAAAACATAATTTTTCTGCAGCTTGGGAATTATTTTTGAAGTGTAGTTACGGTTAGAAAGTATGATGTAGGTTTTCCCCCCTCCTCTATCCATTTTGCTCTAGCCCTAATAATACGTCCTTTTTTTTTTTAAACGTATAGCTTCTAATTCTTTCATATTAACTTCTAATTCCTCACTGTTGGGATTTGTACTAGCTTCAAGTGTTTCTATAGTTCTCTTAAGTTCATTTTCTTTAAGGTTCTGTTGTTTTTTCCTATATGAGGCATAAGAAATAGTTTTACCTCTGATTTCCATCAGCAATGTCTCTTAAAACAGCTGATCATCAATCATAAATTGAATTAAGCTATCAGAAACACAGGTAAGAGAATGGCGGTTGTACACTGGAAGGCAAAATTGCATTTTAACACTTTCAATGATATTTTCAACTAATTACAAATAGTCCTGTTCATACAATAGAGAATTATTAAATTTCCGAAGACCTTGATCTTTTTTAAAATCATTAAATTTTATAGTTTTGGAAGGGGCCAAATGATAAGTTCTGTAACTAGGTTCAATACTAGCTTTATTAATAGAAGAAACTAAGTTTTCTGAAATCAGGAAAAAGTCTAATCTGGCTTGTTTTTTTGGTCCCATATTTTCTATTAGCTCTAAAACTCTCTCTCTAGCTGCGCTATTATTGATGTTCTGGTAGTTATCATAATCTGTATCTGGGCTCATAACAAGGTTAAAATCCCCACATATAATAACATTAGTATTCCCAAAATTTTTCACTGTGTCTGGAACTAAGTTAAAAATGTCTGGGCTATCTCGGTTTGGACCATAAAAAGTAATAAGTGTTGTTCGATGACCCTCAGTTTCAACGTCAATAGCGAGAAAATTTCCATTTAAATCCCTCTTTTCTTTATGGATCTTACTTTCAAAATTGTTATTTAAGAAAATTGCAGTACCCCGCGAATTAGATGTAAAAGAACTAAAGTAGCAATTAAACCCCCCACTCATTTCTAATTACATTTTCTTGTTGTGGCGTAAAGTGAGTGTCCTGTAAACAGTATATGTGATATTTTTTATCTTTTATATATGAGAACACATCTTTTCTTTTAGTTCTATCACCGAGGCCTTGACAGTTTGCCGAAAACACATACATGACAAATGTTACATTATAGGCGAGACTAAATAATATGAAATTTGAAAAAAAGCATAGAAAGACAGAATAGAAAGTTTGGATATAAAAGCATACCTATTGGTCAAAAGGCAAAAGAGCACCACTCACCATTCAAAGTCAACCCCGACATACAATCACATACAAGATTTCCACCGGACCGGAAGTAGCACTGGAAGTCTAATTTATTTGAAAAACTTTCTACGTCAGACAAATGCTTGTATGCTTAACATGTACGAAAAAGCACCTGATTGAGCAAGAGTCACATCGAATACGGAAAAAATCAAATAGTATTGTAAGTATAACAAATAAAACCGGGAACGGACCGTATCACATTTAAATTATCATACAAAATAAATTTGATAAAATCGAGACCGGACCGTATCATTCATGAAATAATATATGGACAAGAATACAGGGATGGAAAAGGTAGGAAAAAGAGAGAAAATAATATAAAGGAGTGCAGCATCGATATGTAAGAGACAGTCACTAACTGGATCTGCACTACACTAATTTTTATCGATTCAATACAACATATTTACAGTGTACAGCTTACCATATCCATCCTACCGAATACTATTCACACGAATACACTCACGCAATAAAGAACACCGAAACAGACACATTTTCTCTTAGAAAATTATCACTTCAGCAATACTGGAGAAATTTTATTAACGTAACACAGTTCATGGTCGAAATATAGGCATAAGGCCAAGTCACGGACGACCGTTCAAAGTAAGAATAAATTAACTCCTCCAGTGACTTAAGTTTGAATCGTTCTCAAGATATTGCTTAGACAGTTTTGTGCCATGAAAAAGTCTTCTCTTTTTGGCATTCTTTAGTATAACAAATAGTTTACCGTCCACACTATAGGAGTTCCGCACACAGTCCAACTGGAAAGCCTCCTTGGGTCTCTGTTGGTTGGCTCTGGTCAGATCCCCGAAAACTATATATCCCGATCCCTTAAGAATCCGTCTAGCCCTGATCAGCTCGTGCTTCTTTCGCCGATGTGTGAAATTTACAATGACACTCCTTTTCCTGATGTTATCAAACTTTCCCAATCTGTGGGCGATGTCTATATCGTCTGGTTGGAGGGCCACTTTGAGATGTTTGTTGGCAAAATCCACAACTCTGCAAACACAATCCTCCACAGGTTTTCGGTCTGAGGGGTCGGAAAGTCCGTTTATCCGCACAGAGTTCTTACGACCAGGTTGTTCCAGATCGTTATGGCGGATCTCAAGATCGCCTATGAATCCCTCAGAATCGGACTGGCTCTGTTCTTGAAGGTTACGTTTCTCTCGCAATTCCTCATTTTCCGACTCCAGCGAACTAATACTCGACTTTATTGAGTTTATAAGTTCTTCATTTTCACGATGGATCTCTGTCTGGAGCTCCTCCTTTCGCTTTTCTATAGCAGAGTTCATAAAATCCTTCATGATAAAGTTGTCCAATTTCTGAGACAGTTCATCCAGTCTATCTGACACTAATACAGTCCTGCTGGGTCCCATCATGTAAAGTATACGGTATATGTATATATATAGCTAGTCAAGTCCGGTACAGAACACACACTATAGGGCCTGATGAGTAGTGGTCACTACGAATAGTATCAATCCATTGTCAATATAAGATACAACAAAAACAACGTTTTCCTTGAAAAACAGACAGTGAAAGTCTTCTTACAAATCCATGACAAATCCATGCCAAATTTGGCAGAGCGTTGTTTTCACTGACCAGCACTGGTGCGCGTGACCTTGACCTCTCAAACTTTGAATTTATTATAAGATATGTACAAAACCTTAAACAAGATTTGTCTTTTTTCGTGGATGACAATACTCTATAGAGAACTGTGTCATTAGGAAACAAGGATAAAACTTGATTAGGAAAGTGATCCTGATTCATACGTATGACGTCACGCAAAATCCATGTCCTTTTAATGAGTTAAATTTCAATAGAAAATGTAAGGGTAATTAAAAGTTTGATGGTATCATCCCAATCTGACAGATCCGTATGATGATAGATATGATATCGACACGAATAAAACCTTAATCTAGACATGCATCTAAATTAATTAGCTTTATGTCAGACAACCATTCCCATATCATAGTAGCTTTATCATGTTTTTATTTTATGACGATCAGTTTAAGTCCAGGAACAAATATTCTCTTTTTGTTTTATTGTAATCACTGTATGTATATCCGTGCTCTGAACGTCTGGAGTCATTAGACATCACTAATCCCTGTACACTAATATCTCTCGACTGATGACTTAGGTAGACCACCAACGACAACATGAGTTAAACCGTTCTTAAATGAACCGTCACTGTTTTGTTAATAATGAAAGAGAGAGAGTAACGATTATTACACTCTTCGGAACACTCTAGAATTTACCTTCGATTAACATTGCTAATATCTTATCTACGTCTTTTTCTTAAAACCGTGATACATTTCATTTCACACTGGTCGAGTTCTGCCAAGTCGTCTTTCGAATAACAAATATATGTGCATGTACAGTAACGGAAAACGGGTATCTGAATTTTATAAGAGTAAATCCATGCTTTCAAAATTAAACTTGATCATTATAGGTGAAGTAGTTTTGCTCTACGTTTTCAATTTGCTATTGATTGCATAAAAATATTCGGACAGGTGCGTTGCTTATCATTTGGTTCACTGCAAATATGTGATGTGACAACAATTTTACTATTATATATTGATTTATCAAAATTCACCAGATGTGCATTATACTTGTAGATTTAAAACTCTTAAAATCTAAAATTTTATTTGATTGTATACTTTTTTATTGTGGTTTATTTCCAATGAATAAGACAAAATAATGTCAAGCATACAATTGATCATAAACAAATACAAATTTTGAATTCATGATAAAAGGCAAACAAGAAGGACACAAAAGCAGTGTTACATTATATTTTTGATTTCTTTCCTGAAGATACAAGTACATGTAAATTAAGATTGTAAACATAACATTACGTCATGGTACAGTGTAAATAATCAGGAACGTTAATTTTACAAACACAGGACACTGAAACACAGCGTGTAAAACACCATTAGAAGGTGAAACGGTAATTTTTTCACGCATTGTTACACCTGCAGCGGACCAAAATGTCTGTCATATGTACATGTCTATACGTAGAGGACCCGGCAGAAACCAACTCGGTTCTGCAGGGGGTCCATATTAGTCGTTACGTCCTATAACATCGGGACGAAGTGGCGAGGAAAGGACACAGTTCTCTAGACATTTTCAAGCTTCTTATTTTAATCTAAATATTTTATGAGATAAACTTTTCGGTTTTAAAGCTGATCGGGCGTGTGAACCAACATCCACATGTAAACACAACCGCTAAATATTTATGTTTCTCATTAACAGTATAACCCCTAACGTTCAATTACGAAGACAGAAAGGGTTATGCTATTTCATGTAAGTTAAATCTTGCACAAAAATACACCATAAAACATAAGCTTCTGCCGCTATGACTTATTCTCATTGTCGAAATCTTTAATTTTTGTTTGTTCATTTTCAATGATAAAAATAACAATTTTTCGTACATACTTGTGGAATGAGAGTTGCTTTTTTTGGTTATGCATTAAATATATTTTTAAGTTAATGGTTGATGGTCTCAATGTTTCTAACGGGGATTATTTCTAAAGGTCGTGCCCTATGAAAACCACTTTCCAACATACGGTACAAATAAAACCAGACATTATTTGTTATATTCATGATATACATGACTGATAAATACATTTTGCAAGTAACCATTCAGAGATACATTTGAAAATACTATTAAGGAATATCGTGTCTGAATAGGTACGGAACACGTCTGATTAAATTAAACTAACCATTGTCGGTTTTAACGGCATAAGGTCAGATATGTATTTTATAGCTAGACAATGTGTAGAAATCCAAACAAGCTACGCCACATAAGTGGGGCGCTTAAATTCGTGATACCAATGCTAACATCGAGAACATGTTAGTCCAATTTATTTCTTATTTCGTCGTTCTACAAGAAAATCTTTTTTTTTTTTTTTTTAATACAATAGCCTAACCTCTGTTCTTTAGTTGTTTGACACAACGTCTTCCAGTCCTAAACACTTTGACCGCATGTTTAAGAAGCAAACTAATATACAGGTCACACACATATATATCAACGACTTCATGTACTTAGCATTTCATCACCCTGGATATATTCGAGGATATTTTATTCCTGGACACTAAAGCAATTCGTTATAATCAATATGTAAATCAGTTACTGTAAAGTTATCGCGATGGAATGTTCCTGTTTGGAAAATAATGTTGGCCAACCTACAAATCATATAGCATGTGGAAGAGACGTTTAAAAGCACCTCTGCCTTTTGTATTCGTAAAATGAAATTTAAAAATTTGGAAAAAATCAAACATAAAACAAACCGTCATAAAATACGAAGAAAAAAAGAAAGACAGAAAGAAGAAGGGGAAATTAGGACAGTAAAAGGGCATGTTCGGAGGACTATAATAACAAATCCTCCTCCCAAAAAAATAAGAAGACAAACTGCACTTAGTTCCGAATAGATGGCATCGTCACAAGAAAACACAAATAAAATAACCATCAACTGTTAAACTATCCACTTCATTAAAGGTTTCGAAATCATTTTTCCATGGTAATTTAGACTAGATTTGTTCATTGTCAAGGAAAGCGATTTCGTAAAACTGTCCCTAATGCAAACTTATCATCCGAAAAAGATCAAATGAACAATCAAGAATTCGACGATTACAATCCGGATAATTCAAGGAGAGGTTTCCCCTAGTAATCGGAATAATGAGAATTGGAGGAATCGAACAGTCCTATCTGTTTCTGTAAGGATCTTATCAACAGACATGCCCAATACGAAGCATTTCCTTCTTCTCTAGATTAAGGTCGTTAATGATACATGTACAAGACAAAACGTCCGTGATTCGTTATATGATCAAGGCAAAATTGCTTACAAAAGTGGAATGGTATTATCGTGAAGGTGGATGCATGAGGTTTATATTTGGTTTGAAGAAGAAGGAACAGCCAATAACAACAACACCTGACGAGTCTGTCACAAACTTCGCTGTACAGTCAACGGTTGGGTTGGGAAACTGCACGCCGTATATTGGGTACCACAAAGGACTCCGGGTCATATATATGTTAATGTGGTTGATGGTGCGTCCACAACATTGACACGTCCATCATCGTGTTTATATCTTCATGGGAAGCGGACAATAATATGTGTCAAATTCTTACGGCGATATTTACCTGCTCGGATTCCAGACAGAATACAGTCTTACAGGCAGCCAGATGCAACTTGTCACAAATTCGATGTTACGAGTTTAAGTAGAAACTGGGGGCGGCGAATGTAGAAAATCTGCGAAATATGTTCTCTCCTGATATCATAGAAAATATAAAGAAATTACTTTTATACCTTTCAAAGGCAATGGATGGATACACATTTAAGCAGTTTATCGATTTTTTCGAAGCTCTCTTTATGTTTCAACTGTAGTTTAGATCGATTGGACTTTTCACCTTTTTGACCCCAAGCCTCAATCTTGTACAGCGTCTAAGAGACTACCATGAACAGGTTCGGAAAAAGCATAGAACTGCGGTATCTTACAGTAAGAAGTGAATGATAAGGGGCTCCCTGCAGAATCGAAGTGTTTGGTTTGCCCGTATGACATGAAAGAGACCAAAACCGATTAGCTGCGCCCATTGCAGCAACTGGGGATCTGTCTATGCTCCCTCGTTTCCCTACTATTTCGATTTCGAGTCCTTAAACACCCGTCGTCTGCATATGACCTTGGCTGTTGCGAGAACGTTAAACCCCAACAAACAAATCTAAAAGGACGAAACAGCTCTATGATGTAGTGTAATACATGTTAGGCATAATGTGTATATTACTAGATGTTGAAGGTACAAACACCTGTGTCGTACTTACATCTTTCCTGAGACCGCTGATTTTGGCACTGCAGAACTAAAGTCGAAAAATATGTGAATTTGAATTCCCTTTCCTGCCCTTTTCTGTATCTATTGAGGGCGATATGTGTGATTTACTTGGTAACATGATTCACATTTTTCTATTTGTTTCGGTGTAAATGTATGTGTCAGTCTTTGGCGACTGACTAAGTTAAGTGAAAGAAAGCAGTATAGCGTTGATAACATTTGTATTTCCTTATAGAAATTAAACCTGATTATCTATGTTAAATGGCAAAGGAACAGGTTTTAACTGCATTCCATTCAGCTATTGCCTAACGAAATGGAAGTCGTGCTAGCTTTTACGGCCTGCAGACAAAGTACGCGAGGTCAAAAACGGTGCTGCGATGACATGCTACAGACGGGAATACACCTGCAGTTTAGTGAAGAGTGCAGAGCAGCACCAGATATCTTTCATATTATTAGAATAAAATACAAAACGAATAAAAAATATTTCATTTGTATTATAACAATTCCAGATACTATGAAATGAATAAGTTGCTATCGCGATGTTCAAATATTGAAATATTTACATGTATCAATATTCATCTTAAAGCTGATGATATTGTTTTGAAACGTTGAATAGTGTATATAGAATTAGTCTTGGCTAAACTGACGACATAACTGTTCGCCTTGCGTTGCGAATATCATTTCTGGTATTTACAAATCCTAATTTGTATGAGTCATGAAATACAATATGAAAAATCTGAAAAATACAATAGAATCCACACTTATTTCATAACAATTGTCACAAATAAAGTTACCACAGCGGCTCTGTGACGTGTTCTTTCCCTTCATATTCCTAATGTATATTTGATGAGGAGTGTGAGGAAGAACACACCTTTGATGAGGATAAAAAAGAGGGAGTGCATTCAAATCCCCATCACCTATCAAACTCGGCTATAGACAATCAACACTTCATCAGACGTTTCAAAGGTTTTTTTCTGTGTCAGAAAAAATAACACACAACGGGCATCAGAGGGAGAAAGAATAAGAAGAGAGAAGAAGCAGGGTTTGTGGTAATCAGACTAGCAAGCAAGTCATGTTACCACGTACAGAAATCGACAAAATAGAACGAAAAGGATTGAACCGTCCTGTTTGTTCCTGTGAAGAGTTTTCAACATGTCTTTCTTGTTCTTGCTTGAAAATCATATGACTTAACAGCTGTTTGATTCAGTGTAATTTTTATCATACTTTTCTATTACCTAATTTGTATAGACGGAATCACTTGTGTGTGTCGTACATCTGTCTTTCCAGAAACCACTGCTATAACACTTAAATACGAATGTGATGCTGTTTTCTTCAACTCAGTTTACTTTAGAAGTCAACGACAGACTTTTACATTACAGAAACGAAAATATAGATGTGAACCAACTAATCAAATGTTTTACAAAAGACAGACCTCAATAGATACAGAAAAGGACCAGAAAGGGAACCGAAGTTCAAATGTAATAAGTCTTTTTTTTGCTATGTCTAAATACTCTGACTGAAGGTTGTTATTGCTGGCACGACTTACATTACCAGGCATCTCGTCGTGAATTGTATAGATATCTCCCGGGACAAAAGGTGAATTGTAATTTAATGCGTTTAAGATTTTTCCTTTTCTGTTAAACATAGTTGCAAGGTTTGAATTTACAAGCAACATCGACCTTCGCTCAAAGTATTTGGGGGTAAACGGTATAAAACGATGCATCAGGAGAGCGTAAAACTTGGTTTGATAAGGAATGTAGAGTACCACGAGATAATAACCATGTCAAGAGGCTTTTATAGTGACAATTCACGGCCTCATTTCCATTTCTTCAACAATGTGGCATTATATTTTCAGTTGGTTCTTTGGCACATGCTTTCAGTTTGCGATTGTCTTTCCCCAATGCTTGGTAAATCATCTAATACTAAGTCATAAACTTTCACTTCGTCAATATATTTGTTGTTTTCCTAATTGCACTGATGCATTTCTTTTCATATATGTTACTACTGGTTTACTTTCGTCAGAACAAAAAGTGAAAACTAAATTTTGTGAAAAAGTTAAGTTTACATTGCTTGAACCGGAAATTCCAAATATGACCCAGCCCCTTTATATAAACTCTTCTATTTCCCCCTCTACTTTCTCCCATTTTTTCTCACGTGATCATTGTATTTATACAATGTTACATTTCCTTGCCCCGCAGGCCACTACCGTTTATTTATACATCAATCCATTGGCTGGAGAATGCTTTTATTCCGAACCGGATTCAAACATCTGCACCCATACTGCAGAAAAGGGCCTTTTAATATTAACTTTACTTTCCTCTGGATCTGGGGATGCTTCAGGCCAAGTTAGATTCAAATCCTGTTACCTGTACACGTGAATGATTTTTTGACACTAATGATTAAACATCTTGTATTACATGGCGATAATGTGTCACCACTAGGGAATAGTTTTAGGGAAGTTTCCTCGCAAAGGGGGTAGTAATTACCCTATTTTCGATGAAACTTCCCCATTTTCGATGAAACTTCCCCAAAAAAGTTTTATTTCCCCCTTCCCGGTAGGACTTCCCCTTTTCTGTGAAATTTCCCCTTGGTCCGCTGAAACTTCCCCTTTCTGCTGAAACTTCCCCTTTCCGCTGAAACTTCCCTTTTCTGCTGAAACTTCCCCTTTCCGCTGAAACTTCCCCTTTCCATTGAAACTTCCCCTTTCCGCTGAAACTTCCCCTTT
>NW_018405595.1:1302569-1309261 GCF_002113885.1 Mizuhopecten yessoensis
AAAGGGGAAGTTTCAGCGGAAAGGGGAAGTTTCAGCAGAAAGGGGAAGTTTCAGCGGAAAGGGGAAGTTTCAGCGGACCAAGGGGAAATTTCACAGAAAAGGGGAAGTCCTACCGGGAATGGGGAAATCCTACCGGAATAGGGAAGTCCTACCGGGAATGGGGAAGTTTCATCGAAAATAGGGTAATTTCTACCCCCTTTGCGAGGAAACTTCCCCAAAACTATTCCCTAGTGTACTTATCTAAAGTAATTACCAGTCGCACAAAACATCACACTGTTAAAACGCTGAATATAAAGGAGAGGCTTTCAATGAAGCCTCGTGAATTATAATGTAAAGAATTAATTAAGAATCATTCGTTGTTCTTAAATCAATAATTAACCTGAATTCATTAGATTCAATTCTGCAATTCCACATCAGAGAACATGTATACGACGGTAACTGTCAAACTCCTCAGCGATTCGTCTAAATGTCAAACTACCAGTGTACCACCAAAATAGCAATAACAATGTCGGCTTCTAAATCATTAGCATGCATTTATACATTTTAAAGCGATAATGAACTTAAACACGTTGATAGGTTTTCGTATTCATCGAAAAAATACAAGTAAGACAGGACTTCAAATTTGCATTACATTATCACATGTAATACATTGCTTTCGTATCCACCGAAATGTAAACAAGAAAAGAAGGAGTTGAAAAGAGCGTTACATTATAACCGCGAGCTAAACACGTTTAAGCAACATGTTTACTCATTGTTGTTTTGTTATTGTTGAAATCGATACTGGTGTACTGTACAACCCAATTAATCAGAACTCATTTATAAGCAAGATTGTTTGACTTCTCCTACACAAACGCATTAGTCGATATTGTTTGTTTGTTTGTTTGTTTGTTTGTGTTTTACGTCCTATTAACAGCTATGGTCATTAAAGGACGTGCCGTGTTCTAGTGATTGAGGAAA
Source organism: Mizuhopecten yessoensis (assembly GCF_002113885.1). Lineage (NCBI taxonomy): Eukaryota > Metazoa > Mollusca > Bivalvia > Pectinida > Pectinidae > Mizuhopecten > Mizuhopecten yessoensis. The sequence continues at coordinate 1,303,527 of NW_018405595.1, forward strand.
GTCGGAGTACCTGGAGAAAAACCACCGACCTGTGGCCAGTACCTGGCGACTGCCTCATGTTGGCCTCGAACCCGCGACCCAGTGGTGGAGGGCTAGTGGTAGCAGAATGCCGGACACTTTTTATCTACTTTGCCACCGCGGCCCTTGTATTGGTGCATAACAGAAAATGTTAATTGAGGTCCTGATTTTTTTTATAAATTGGCCATGACATAGTATCGTGTGAGTCATTTTTTCGCATATTAACTGGAAGTCAAATTTAGAATCAACAGGTTGAAATTGTTGCCATGACAAACGTTAACGCCACGCAAGTTTAACGTCTTTGTGCTCTTGGCTGAATGCAGCACATTCCTCTTGACGATTTTCTTTTGTTCCATCGTGCTTTATAACAGAACAAACAGCATAATTCCATATCTTAGATAACGATTGAGTACTTTAGTTGAGGTGAATATGTTGTCTTATCGACCTGAAAAGTTATATTAACCTCGACTTCGTCTCTGTCATTTTCTTTTCTCAGGTTTAAATAATTTTGGTCATATTCACCATAACTTAAGTCCATATTTCATAATGTTGTGATGACTAAAAGAAACTCGGCTTGTGACTTTGTGTCAGCTATCTTAATTACGTGCAGTACATTTTTACGTTTGTTTTTATCGGATGCCGGTTGGCCACAACTTTTGTTGACAGTGCTCGGCTCTGGCAATGAGTTTATGGCGATATCATTTTGCTACCTTTTTGCACTCTACCAACCAACAAAAAGATGGCCACTATGATTGGCCCGTGTAACGTACTGCATTCGTTTCTCTCTATGTAGTCCCATGGTCTAATATCCTTCAGTCTCAGGGGAAATGATTCCTTTGTTTTATTAGACACTGTAACACTCATAAACAGTATGTTACAGGGTCAGTGTGCCATTAACTGTAAGAAAAAAACACATATTTGTCTACCAAACGCGGTCGGTCCTCACACCGCAAACCATATATTGTGCTTTTCATTTCTCGTGCGTGTGAGCGCATCCCAATTTTTCTTACTTTTTAAAACACTTATTATAATTTTGGTTCGTTGTCACTTCAGGATTGAACGTCTGTTAGATTCAGTTACAGCCAATATGAATGCAATCTGGGTGACAGATAAATAGAATGACCTCCGTCCGTTAGGACGTCATGATTTTTTTATCTGTAACTGCCATCTGACAGACGTTCAATCATTACATTTACATTTCCTCATACGACCTGTCTCTTATTAATCATGAGCTTAATTTATATTTCCTGCTGCCGCAAAACCTCAATGCTCCAATGCTTGGAACAGCCGCAGACGGCCATTATGACTGAAAACTTTCCAAACAACGGAAGGCCACGAAGTACAGAATTAAGTTTTGGATACTCTGTGAGTCAGCGTCAGGGTATGTTCTGTAAATGTCCATATACAGAGGCCGATAATTCGATCCAACTCCGCGGGGGGAGCTACAGGGCATTAACGTTGTATACAACCTACTGAGCGAGGCGTCCTTAATTGGCCGTGGTAACTACGTGTTTACTGACAGTTTCTTCACTTCGATGCATCTTGGAAGCGTGCTGCTGCAGCACCATACCTTTGTGACGGGTAGGGGTCAATCTGTATATCCAGTTATAGTGCTCTATATAACTCATTTAATTTTGACTTTTGAAAATTATGTAAAAAGACTAAGGTTTTATAAACTTTGAACCCACGCACTACATGTTACATGATGAGCGTTTTTCTTTTTGTATTTTATTTCGGAGCTTCTTTGCGATTTACAAACATAAACAAAAGATTGGTAGTGTTACGCTTTCGGCATGCAGACAACGAATGAGAGCTTCATCTCCGAGTTGACACTCACTTTTTACTAAATCCTTCACACGTAAGATTTGATAAAAATAACTTGTTTTCCTTTTATGATACTGCTACATTAAGAATGTTTATATTTCATTTATTGAAGGTATGCTATGAAAAACAGACCGATGCTCCTGACTATACGGAATGCGGATCAGCAGCCAGGGGTCGCTGTATACATGAGACAGGGCAACTTCCTGTGTCTGGCATCTCGTGATGTAGAAGACAAGAAGCTGATGCGGCTCTCATCTACTCTCCTGCCAGCGCAGGACCTTGCATGTGGGCGTCCTAGAATGGTCACTGCGTATAACCGTAATATGTTTGCCACTGATATGAATGGTGGGTTATTAAGTCGTATGGTGGGCAGCGCAAAACCAAGAAAGTCTGGAAAAAGTTGCTTCTACACATTTTCCAAAAAATTATGCAAAATGCATATATACTCTACAGAGAGAACACAACTGATCGCCCCGTAATGCCCCGACTTAATTTCATAATGCAGGTCATAGAGTCCTTATCAGGATGCATTGTCCCGGCATGCAAAGGCGCGCACGTCGAAGAGGCCAGAACCTAGAAGTACTACCGCGAGGAAAAGAAAATGATTGTTGCGTGTGTTATCTAATGTGCGGCATGACAAAGGTTTGCGCCGCAGGAGCGGAACAATTTGATCCATGTGTAAAAGAGGCCTCCATAGGCACTACGTGAACGTAAAATTCAAATGCTTGGCACTCTAAAGGTTAAAAATTTTACGATGTTCAATATACGTAATACACTCATGAATCAAAACTGCACAGTAAAAAACTCAAATAATTCGAACGCCGTAAAATTGCTGACGTTATAAAGGTAAGGTTTGTTTGCGCAACAATCGTGCGATTTTCGCAACGTCGGAACTAACATAGCGTTATCAATACTTTGACGTCATAATTATCTTGACGTCACAGTTGGCAAAACTGGTGGAAACTTCAAATTGGCTGATACAAATATCTGGCAGTCTAAAGGTTAAACAATGTAACCAGGCGACAACTGTAGAATGCAGTTATATGCTCTCATTAATGTACAGAGCATTCTAAATCAAAAGTAAGAACTTACCTTCCTATTCTGAATGTTTTCATTGTCTGCCAAGCCGGTCAAAATGGGAGTTGTATGAACCAAACGACAAAAACAAGATGGCGGCTATCGTACAAAGTGATGACGTCGCTGTAACGGTGGGAGTGGTTGGTGACATTGACGTCACGGAAACCTTGGTCATGTGACCAGATAACGCAGTCTGCAGTTACTGTTATAAAAAATGTAATATTGATTTTGGTTTTATCATGCACAGCTGCGATTTATCAGTTCTTTGATATGTTGAAAATTGAAACTTGCAGGATATTGCGTCTTTCGAACAATTGAAGGTCAGAAGACGAGGGTTTCCGTCGAAACAAATTCCGGTTAGCCACTTCATATAAGTGGCAGGTTATACACAGAGCTCACTGGCTGAGTACCTTCGGTCTTCAAAATACGTTCGCCATAACCATAACACCAATTTTATTTCATGGCGTAAATTACTACATGAGCATGGCAGTCAAACAGTATGTTCTAATGTTGAGATCCCTCCAATACAGATTTGTAGAGGAAGTAATGTGTAAATGAGGATGTAGAGATGTTATGCCTTGGGTTTATGGATTTGTTGTGGGCGTACAATGTATGAATTTGTTATGGTGGGTGTATGGATTTGTTGTTGTTTGTGTATGGATTTGTTGTTGGGCTTGCATGGATTTGTTGTTGTGCTCGTATGGTTTGTTGTGGTGCTTGTATGGATTTGTTGTTGTAGGTGTATGGATTTGTTGTTGTAGGTGTATGGATTTGTTGTTGTAGGTGTATGGGTTTGTTGTTGTAGGTGTATATATTTGATACTGTGGGTATATGGATTTGTTGTTGTGGGTGTACATATTTGATACTGTGGGTATACGGATTTGTTGTTGTGGGTATACGGATTGGTTGTTGTGAGTATACGGATTGGTTGTTGTGGGTGTATGGATTTGTTGTTGTGGGTGTATGGGTTTGTTGTTGTAGGTGTATATATTCGATACTGTGGGTATATGGATTTGTTGTTGTGTGTGTACATATTTGATACTGTGGCTATATGGATTTGTTGTTGTGGGTGTCCATATTTGATACTGTGGGTATACGGATTTGTTGTTGTGAGTATACGGATTTGATGTTGTGGGTATACGGATTGGTTGTTGTGGGTGTATGGATTTGTTGTTGTGCTTGTATGAATTTGTTGTTGTGGGTGTATGAATTTGTTGTTGTGCTTGCATGAATTTGTTGTTGTGGGTGTAAGAGTATACAGATTTGTGAATAAGAGTACATCAAGATTTGATACTGTGGGTGTATGGATTGTTGCCGTTGTTGTAAAGGTTTGGGTGTGTGTATGTAGATTTATGAATAAGGTTTACATGTACATGTATGTGTATGTGTCAATGGGAATGCAATAAATGTGTATATTGCATTTGTATGCGAGAATATAAAGAACCTACGCTGTTGTTGATGTTACAGAAAGTTCACAACTTTATATTGATACAACAGAAATAACTATAAAACTTATTTCTTTCGAATCATGAAATATTGGCGATATGTTTTGGAAACCCGTCTTTTCACACTGTACTGGTACAAGTAACAAGTATGAGTTATCGGCCTTTGAATTCCGTACTGACAATATGATATATTACATGAACTACTCTGTCATTTCGGTGCTCGATCTACTGGAATATAATGTCAATAAGGCTGACAAAATGACCGATCTAGAATCAATGGGTCAGGACAGGGATATATCGAAGCGTGAGTCTTGATCCTCGCTATGGATTGCGCACCAGTGCAACACCATCAGTTTTAATTTTCACCGATTGACCGACCACGAGTGTTGGTTTGGTTATTTCGTAGCTGGTCAATGTTATGCCATTCCCTTCAGATTTGGTGAAATAAATGGCCTGATGCATCTCACTGCCAGGCGACTGGAGCGCGAGCCCTACAGATTTGGTGACTGCCATCGTTGGTTTAAGGTAGTTTGAAGAAGTAATGAATAAAACGTCTGCTTCACCGATTCGAATCCGCGTCGAAAAGCATACAGAGGATCAGACGTTCTTGACAGTACGGCGTCAGGTTGGTGGAAATCGCTAAGAATCCCCGTCTCGCTGCATGCAAAGCACTGGATAATTTTGTTCTTAATTCCGTTTTTATATAACTTTAGCACAAATGCAAATGGACCAGGGTCATTCCGTTAACAAGGTTGCTCAGTCGGTTAGAACGACGGTATAAAAACAATCTCAGATCCAGGGTACTAATCCTGGTTGAGGCCCACTGATTTTGTTATTCTATCATAACATTCATAAACGTACATGTATAATTCCTATGTATTGTTACAGTTTTAGAATGAGGGTCTTTAAAACTGTCCTTTTATTTTTTATGTGTATTTTCAAAACTGTGTTCGTTAGTAATTGGTTTACAACAGTCTGTGGCAGGAGCCGCAGCTGCTACACTAACATATACATGTATATAGGGATTTACCGGTACATCAGTTATTCTTTCATACATTTAAAGTTTCAACCGGGGTGCCATATACCTGACAATACGTTTGTCCAAGAGAGCTTAGTCCCATAGAGCTTAAAATACTGAAGTCCCGTAGAGCTTGATAATTCGGGAGTCACATTAATCTTGGCAGTATTAGGTTCCCATAGAGCTATACAGGAGTCCAACAGACCTTGTCAATGCTGTCTCTTAAGTTCTTTTATCATATGTTTACTCAGAATATGAGTGTTTTTGCATATTTGATAACTTCTGACCACTCCTGATACCACTTCCGGTCACCCGCACCCGTGTGATAAGTTTCTCGTAATGCACCCCCCCCC
>NW_018405595.1:1309361-1342483 GCF_002113885.1 Mizuhopecten yessoensis
CCCCCCACCCATGCGATAACAATTCTCGTAATGCACCCCCAGTTCGGGACACCTCTACTTCTGTATTCGATATGGAAAGCACCCGAAGCGTTCCGAGTAAAATACGGATTTGCGCTGTCAGGTTTTTTTTGCTTAGACAGTGTGTTGAGCAGATGTCAACAAACAAAATGTCAAAAATCAATTTTAACCCTGGGCCTACTCCTTTAAAGAAAAGGAGAGTGAATGTCATAACGGACTCGGATAGTGAATAAATCAGGGCGTTTCATCTGAAATGGATACTATAGTAGTAGGACTAATACTTACTGACAGCAGCGGTTTGAAACGATATTTATTCAGAATTGACTGAATATCATCTTGTAATAATCTGTTTCAGTTGACATTGTTGATTAAATTATCTAATTGTTTTTTCTTGTTGACTTGATTTTTTGTTACTTGAACATATGATAAAAAGTTTATAATATGACCATTTTGATGTCATATCCCTTATCAGCCCTCGGGCTGATATCGGGACTCTCGGGCTGATAAGGAATATGATATCAAGATGGTCATAAAATAACCTCTAATTATTACACAGTCTAATACAAGATTTATCATCCTAGCATCATTGCGACCGAAAAATTCGAGGCTGTTACTTTAAAGGAACTAACGCATTAATTCTATAAAAACACATGCACACCCTGAGCAGACAAATGCTGATCCTGTCGGTAGATTTTATAAACTGATGGACCCCAACATTTATATGAAACAAGATACAATATTTTCATTATACATGTCATGGTCATATGCAGAAAAACGTGTACTCGTCCCCAGCCTCTTTCCTCTTCACCTCTTCCTGCTTTTGTCCTTTTCTATTGGGCTGTCGTTCTCCTAATTTTCTCCTGGTATATAAACAATGCAGTTTTTTCTGAAATTTCTTTGTTTCGTCACCCTTAAGGTCGGGGAGCGAAAAAAGAATACTCCTGCTGTTGTTCACCGCATGTATAGTAAGATGCAACTAATGTGGGAACCCCTGCAGAATTGGGGATTTGCTTTGGTGTCCTCTATTTGGGGACACAAAAGCGACCGAAACAAATCTGCTGCACCCATTGCAACATTTGGAATCTTTATATATTTTCTACTCTTAAGTAATTTTTATTTCCGAGCGCCTAGCTTGGCAATACCTCACTTCTGGCTTTAATGTTCAGCGTTCGCCCAGGTGAGGATGGCAATGGGTTCTGTCCCCAGGCCGGGACATACCAAAGTCCTCAAAAATGGTAGTTGTAATTCCCTGCTTAACGCTCAGTATTCAGGGTAATGGCAATAATTGTTCACCTGTTGTCAGTATAATGTGACCGGGCGGAATGATGTGCTTGCACCCTTCGGCATGGTGTTTCAGTGAGCTAGCACTATAAAGTCGGCATCAGATCCGTGCTATTGCAAGGAGGCAAGTATAACAACATACCTCGTCTCCAGCATGCATACACCCTCGCACGCTTGCACAACACGCATGGAGGCACATCCTTGAATGACTCTAGATGTTACATGTAATAGGACGTCAAACAAAATAAAACCAGACCAAGCCTTCGTTTCGTCTAGAATGTATCGTAATCGTTTGGCTTGGAGGAAGGTGGTGTACTGTAGTGAAACCTGAATATGATTAACACCCATCCCTTTGTTTGATAAATAATTAGGAGCACTTAAAGGACAGCACGTATTGATTTAATACACGTTTCTGTTTTTATATATTATTTTGGCTTTTTGTCACAATTTTGCACGTCTCTCACCTCGCTCACTACTAACTAATTAAAATATATCTCTTTTGCGGTGTCCTTGAAGATATCGCTAAACACGTTCACAATGCCAAACATTGGCTGGACAGATTGCGTCAGTATCATGGAGACAGAACAAGTATACAGGATGTAGCTGTATAACAAAAAGAACTTCGGTGCCATGTCTACACGATTTTAGTTTTTTTCACTGACTGTAATGTGGAGGACACGGATTGAAAAACGACTTCACTGGGGTCCAACATTCCGCGTGGCTATCTCCCTCTTCAACGGAAAAAAACGTGGTCAGGATAGATTGCAAATCGATGTCGTATTACGTAACACGGATTACGTATAGTGTCAAATCGCTGTAAGATCGAGTACGTGTACTTACACTGGTTGACGGGAAGGCATTGCAGATTACTCTACAAATATATACCGTCGCAAACGTATATTGTGTGTGCAAAGATAAGAACCATTACCTCATAACAAAAACGTTAGAATGTTATTGCAGAGTTCTTAAATTTTTGATGTACGTACGTTCATTTATGTATAGCTAGTTGATGTTTATTGAGGGGGACTAAAAGACTGTTACATGTATAAGACGTCTGATACACAATGATCAGAACCATTATTTTTCAAAATATATTTGTGTTTATTTGTCTTTATCTTGATGGATTGTGTGTGTGTTGACAAATCCGGCCGTGAATTCTAGATATTGCTGATTATGTTATTCATTTAAACATGTGTTATAGCCATCAACTGATACGTTTTAATTTCAGTTTGATAGTCCTTATCTTGACGTGTGTGTGGAACATAGCGGAGATTGCAAAATGCTCTGTAAATATACGTACAATTATTCTAGGCTCTGATCTATAATGTGGAGACCTGGCATCTCGTTCTACTTTTTGTCCGGGATGACGTTTGAGCTTAAATCGTTTATTCTACTCTCGTCGATGTTCAAAGTTAAGAACCATCACTTCATAATGGGTTATGGTTCTTTACGACATGTACCAGGGCCGCTTTCGTTTACCGCGATCCAAACTGTTGAGCCGATTGGACCAGAGTCGTTAGTTTAAGAAATAAGGTCGGACCTTGTTTTCAGGCGAACCTTGCAAGACCTGCATAAAGTTTGCAGGTCCGCCAGTTTTTTTTACCAAAACATGTACCATTCAAAAACAGACGAACCGGTTGGTCCGCATAAACGAACAGGCCCCTGATGCACCTTTCTAGCACTGTCTATTTGATACAGGTGCACGTGATGATATTGGACTTCATTACTTACGAGCGAGCATAATGCATTAGAGTAAATGCCGATTACTCAACAAATATTTCGAGTCGAACACGTTTGCCATTCTGAGATCACCTCATATTACAAATGTCTTATGTTTCAGATTTAAACTTTGCCATGTTCTTGTTTGAGCAAAGGTAAGAACCATCAAACCATTATTTGAACAGTTCATTTTGAATTGTTCCTAACTTCAAGGAGTATTTTGCATTGTGTTGTACAAAATAAGTAAGTTTAATCAGACCGTGTACATGACATCTTTCAGTCAGAACAGGATAATTTTGTCACGGAATGAATAAGCAACGAATTCAAATACCACATTTTTGTAAAGATTTTATATTGAACTGACTAGATATGATTTTTTTTCTCTTCTCAACTATTTGACTTTCGACTATTTTATTGATATGCGCGCTTGAGAAATAAACCTGATGATTGTTTTATGTCTAAATCAATTATACATTACAAGTTATATTTTTTAATGTGTTTGTACGCAACGTATATTTTTCCTACGAATCTTTATCGGAGAAGACTTTCTTTCAGTAAAGCTGATACTTTTATTGCGGCGATATTAAGACGACAGTGTTGAAACTATTTAACTTATATCTTGTTTTAAAGTTTTAGAAATTTATCATAAAATTATGCAGAATCAAAGAGAATTGTTAAATATCTCGTGAAAGTTTATTTACATGTAGATATATGTTCATTTAAGGGTTTCCAATGCATGCTTCGCTACTTGGCTTGCACCCTCTTTTAAAAGAGTTACATGGATAGAAAAGGCGAGATTGCCTTTATGAATGGCAACTTGGATTTATTAAATGCATTGATGACAGGTTCTTTATTTAATACGTGAAGTTAAAAAAACATATCTCAAAGATGTATCAGTGTAAAACTATTTTGGAAAGAAGATACTTATATGTACGTGTTAAACTCATAAAGCATCAAGGCTTGTATTATATGTTCATTTATGTAATATATACGTACATGTACATTATATACAAATTAACAATATCATCACTTACACAAGCAGAATACCACTGAATGTTATCGTATGAGGCGACAAATGTGGCCCCTGATGAGGCGACAAATGTGGCCCCTGATGAGTCGACTAATGTGGCCCCTGATGAGCCGACTAATGTGGCCCCTGATGAGTCGACTAATGTGGCCCCTGTTGAGCCGACTAATGTGGCCCCTGATGAGCCGACTAATGTGGCCCCTTATGAGTCGACGAGTTCCTTCTCGGTCTGTTTATGTTTATACGACATTATATAAAATTATTGGTTTCCTCAATCATAGTGTCTCTTTAAAAAAAGCATAGGAGAAAACCCAAAAATTCTGTAGGACCCCTCGTTGGTCGCCTCATACAATCACGTCGTTGCACGGAACAACAGTGCAACATGTCTATGCTTTTCCCGAACGTTAATAGGTCTGAGGGAAAGGATTTAATTTAAACACACAGGTACATGTAACGCTCTCTGTAATGGAATTGAATGGATATTGAATGTGTTTCCACTCCAGGGCGATTGAATTCCCCAGGACACACGTGGTAACATTGATTAATTGAATCTGCTCCCCATCCGTCTCGTAGCTCGGTCATGGATTAACCACATTTTTTAAAACCTAAGATTAAGTTTAATGGATTCTGTTTCATGCACGATCTCTTACGAGTACACTCTTAATTAGAATCAAGCAAGATTGACCAATCTTCCATTATTTCAAACTACTTTAAACAATAATGAAATGTTCATCAAGAATTTAATTAAGTATATATGTACATTATTCTAGAACTTTGGATTAAAGAATAAAATTCCAAATTTCAATAAGTCTTCTTTCGGATACCATATAAGTGATGGGCCAATAAGTAAGGCACTTAAAAGCAGAGGTGCGAAAGGAGCAGATAACGAGTTCAGGTATTGTAATATGAGTAGTAAACCTATACAAGCCACATCAAAATACATTCAAGTAATGATAATAATAATAATTCGAGGTTCTTACAATGTAAGGTAGGTCGCCTCAAATCGGTTCACAAATCATTATCCGTGATTTTAGGGCCTTTGCAACTAGCCAATATCTTTCTCAATTCCCTGGGGAGCATACAGCCGGTGTTGTCATTTCGGCGCTCACAGCTAGCATTCAACAAATTCTAGCACTGCCCAACCACGTACTCATTTAAAGCTGAGTAGACGTGAACAAGCGGAGTAAAGATTTGTTTTCAAAGGTACAACACAGTGCCTTGACGTGACTCGAACCAGCCACCCTTCGGCGTCCTACCACGTCGTACAATGCATTCTACGAGCCTAGCCACCGGTCTTCTTTTTTTTAACTGAGACCAATCAAATAACTAGTCTAGGTAACATCCTCATTAGTCGCATTGTTTCATCATATAGTGAGTTACAATATAAGGTTAATTTTTCAACAGATCCTGCAGAGAATAACAGGATTGTTTGTTACTGTGATACATGAGATAGAGTTTACAATTTTTGTATCCCTTTTAACGAAACTGTTGAACTTTCGGATGATATTTTAGTTATACGCTTCCCGTAAAATATACTATGATAACTAATAGCATACATTTATCAAATTTAATTATATGTAAAATGGTAATACGGTTGTTTAAATATGAAAGAAATGTGCGATATTTTATACTGACACCTCAGGAAACATGTACATGCGAAAACACCAGAGGGCGTGCTTTATGTGAGACACCAGGGGGCGTGCTACATGTATATGTGAGACACCAGGGGGCGTGCTATAAAACAGGGGACAGGGCGGCTTTCCAGGAAATGGACCATGACATGCTACAGTTATGTGAGGAATATGCTCCAGAATGCTCTTTGGTTTTGACAGATGGAACACTGTAATGTCGGAAACTGGCTGATACATTAATCTGTCTCTCTGTTAAATGACTTATAAACTTGACCCGGCCGTGGGCGCTCGGTGAGACACAACCAGAGGGAGACCGCTGAAAGCATTAACAATTTAAACCTAATCGGACCAATGAACATTGATTCGTTTAAATTTGGTTTTAACTCAGTATGTCGTCAGGTCGGCGATTGTGAATAATATATTCCGACAGTTGATGACGACTTAAAGGATGGACTTAAGCTACATTAATGTCATGCGGCTCTGACCGTTCCGCAAAGTTCAATTATAAGAAAAGAAATTTGTGAATTGCTCAATCAGAGTAAACCCAAATTAATTCACTTCAAAACAATCACTAGCGTAATTTCTTAAAACAAGGATTAGTGTAGTATTTAGAAGCCTGGTTTTAATTGTATTTTGAAATGTCTTTCATAAACGGTAATTAACATCTTACATGTACTACATTTGTACTTAACAGTCGAAAAATGACAAAACTCACGTTCACATGTTCCTCGGGCGCTTCTAAAGTTTGAACTGATACGTAATAAAAAAGGGAGATACGATTTGAAGACAAGTATATGTAATTGTTAATACAATTTGAACTCTAATCTCTTGCTGGGTTTTGCACGTACCTAAATATGTTTGTGTTAAGGTTCACAGAGAATTGCGAATTGACAACCAAAATTACTTCTAAATTTAACGCAACAACGGAACAATATTTTCTCTTCACTGAGTAGATTTCCATTTTCGAGGCCAGATGAAGAGACGATGGGATAAGTGGTTGTGTTGGTAAAACTTTGCAACATATATTATACAGTAATGATTACATACCGTAACTTGTTTTCAAATCATGACGTCATCAGAACCTGAAGTTCAATGTTCGCGTCGAGAAACTTAAAATTAATTTCTAAATATTTTGTTCAGGTTGGTAAGTATGGATTATGAAAAGTTTCTTGTTACACAACCAATAAGTGTTTCTAAGTTTACACGCGGCAGATAAAGGAAGCCATCTGGATACGCCGCAGTGAGCCAGTTTTAAATAGAGATGAGGGGGCTCATAGACCTTTGCAACATATAATATAGTAATTACATACCGTAACTACATTGGAAATCTTATAAAACCATGTAATAGCATAAAACGGTAGAATTACGTTGAGTAAGTAGCCATTTTAAAATAGCGCACTGCCCTGTTTTCAAATTCTGACGTCATCAGAACCTGAAGTCAAATTTTACGCTACTGATACACGCACCTTTTTGATGCAGCAATAGTTGCATCGTGTAACTTTAAATAGTTGAATACATAGAAAATGTAATGAGTTTGTTCCGTTGAAAACCATAGAAGTTTTACTCGTATTGCAAAAAATACCGATATTCTGCATTAACCTTGAGAAGGGCCGCGCAGTGGCAAATTGGTTAAGGCGTCTGAAACTAAGTCAAGTGATAAATCTATATTTTAAACGCATGTACTATCTGTGATAATTTTTTATTGATTGAAAATATAGTTATATGCAATATGAGGAACCTCGGGGGTCCCAAACCCGCGGGCCCTATGGCTGGACCTATAAATGCTTGATACATTCTCAAGAAGAAAAAAATCCGCAGTTAAATTGTGACCAGACGAAGTGGACGTGCAAGTTTGAATCAACGTCCATTTCTTTTTTTTTTTATATATATATAAATATATATTTAGGCATGTGATCATTTTCCTTAATTTATCAATAAAATATTTTTCAAAAAAAAGAAAAGGCGTCTGACATTCTGTTACAACTAGCCCTCCAATGGGTCGCGGGTTCGAGGCCTTCGTGGGGCAGTCGACAGATACTGGCCGTAGGGTCGGTGGTTTTTCTCCGGGAACTCCGGCTTTCCTCCACCACCAAATCCTTGCACGTCCTTTAAAGAACATAGCTGTTAATGGGACGTTAACCCAAAGCAATAATCGTGAAAAATACATGTATATGGAATTAAACGGAAAACTTTTCTATATCCCTATTTACCACGTCATCAGATTGTTATTTTTTAAACTTGAAAATGTATGTCAGGCAAAATGAATTTTATTTACAGCAATTATAAGAATGTCCTGATTTACTGGCCTCTTCTGTGTAGGTCCTGTGTAACGAGGTTTGTTTACTCGCCCTGTCTGCTCGTCAAATGCTACTTATATCTGTACGCACTCTGTGTGTGGCACGAATAACGCAGTTATCATAGACTCAGTAACGAACGCCGGAAGAGTATGTGAAAGCCATCAAGCCACCAAGGTGATCGTGTATGGTTGATTTTCCGGACAACCTTTAAAACTCATGATCTGCCATCAAGTTCGTCGGATCATACCAAGAGGCTTATCGGAGCTCTCTGACGAGAGTCGATATTGGAAAAAGTCTACTTCATCGCGTGCTATTCAATTAGCTATAACATCAGCTAGTTTTGGTGTATTTGATTATCACCGCAGTGTTAATCCTATCGACAGGGATTATTGGTAAGTCTGTGGGTTGCGGTGCTGGCCAGGCGTGATATGAGAGAACGACTTTATGGCTTATCCTGCCATTTGTATAATGTGTGGCTAAAATAACCATTGTTATGGTGACACTCACGAGAAGTAATAGTTCCTGTTGGTCTACTTTTACACAAAAGCTTTGTATTAAGTATAAACTACTGGTCACTATGGTGAAATGACCCAGTAGTCATGGATACTGACAAAATATGGCGCACAGGGCTCAGAAAATATCCTGTGACGTCAACACTTGTAGATGTGGGCGGAGTGACCAGGTGCATGCATGCTATTTCCAGAATATTACTTATCAAATCGGCCATGCTTTTTTCTGTTTTTTTAAGCATATAAATGTAATATCCATCCTTTGAAACCTCTCATAGAAAAAAATACCGGTAAACAATAACTTTTCATTTTACTCTTCGCCACGCTCAACATGAGTAATCTGTTGAGTCCCAGATCGTTGTCACGTAGGACAGTTTTAATCAGCTGGTGTATTTATAGTGACGACACAGTAAGAACAATAAAGACCTGATGTCATAACGGCAACACGTCAGCGATTTGACAATGGCGTGAGAAAAAACGAGATTTCTTTTTCAGGGAAATGTGATAAGACTGGTGTTAATAGTTAGCTCGCTAAAATGACTCGTTTAATACTTAAAATCAATCTGATATAAAATGAAATAAATTGACATCGTTGCACATACGTATGTCTCCGCTGATGAACAGACGGCTAAGTGTTGTTAGATTACCAGGTTTAAGGGGTTTCCAGTGTCATTGTTAGTCATGGACGTTTCGCCAAACCGATATAATGTTTGACACGGCTATAGTAACACAGGTCACAAGTTAGTCAATATCCGATACGTTAATATATATCTTTGTTACCATTGAGTCTTTCGAATCAAGTGTCCTGAAATGCGATATTTATGATATTTACATTCAATAAAACATCAATACAATAAGGATGCAGATAGGAACTAGTGAAGTTTATTATTTTTGTCTCACATTAAACTGAATTCTGTCAGCTTTATGATACAGATACGTATCTTTTTGATTTAGCATTTTTTCATATATTTCTTCAGAATAAACACGAGAATTAGACCGCAACATGAACCACGACGTTTTTCCTCCGGTAAATAAGAAAGTTGTGACCCTTAAATTCGGATTATCAATTCCTTCAATGAAGAAATCCATTACTGACCTTGAAATAATGCATTTGTTTCCCTTCCTTAATCCAAATATTCATCATTATATCTCTTTTATTAATGTTAAAGTGTATGCTGTGTCATTCTTTGATTGTTTCAATCAATTGTCACATACTCTAAACAGTTGTTTGATAAACAAGAGTTTGAACTGTTTACTATGTGTTTAATTATTATATTTTGGCATGCAAACATGACCTTAGTATACTGTAGCACTAACATATACCTGATTGATCTACATGTACAATGTACCTTATCGATCTTTACAACTGTCAACCTTTAAAATACGACAAGTTGAGATCCGTGGGTGGCCTATGTAGTAATGTTTTAAGCATATTTTATAACAGGAATGGACGTTAGTACCTTGCCTAGGTGAAGACGAGGTCAATATCATGTGTTCATGTTATGCATACATTTATTGATCACAGTATCAAATTATTAATTCAGCTTTATCGTGACTTCAAACGTTAGACTGAAAGATCATCAATTAAACATGTATACATGTATACAAGAGGCCCAAAGTAATGTCTACATAATACATAATATCATTCTTGTTACATATATCTCGTATTCGGACATCTCGAAATCAAAAAGTTTAAGTCGCAGGGATTTATATTGTTTTGTATTTTACATGTGACTTGTGTATCTCGAATAGTATTATAATATGAGTTTCTCGAATATTATAATTGATATATTTCGAATACCATGGATATATCGAAGTTGCGTCATAGTTCCGACGACTTCGATTTATCGAGTGCAGTTTTACTTTTGCCGTAAGGTGTGTAGAGGGTGATATAAGAAGACCATGTTTTATATACGTTTTATCTGTATAACATGAACATAACTTGCCATGCCGCTTTATTAATCTGTAAAGCAGATTAACCAAAACTATTTCTTGTGTATTGATGATCAATTACAAATTGTTCAGTTGTTTGGCTAGTACCGGTCGATTTCTCTCTGATCAATGTTCAGTTATCTGACAAAAATGTAAGTGATAATTAGCCAATATATTTTTTTGTAGAATTTGCGCTTGAAGAGCAACTGTGGTGATTTTTTCATTACAGACGGAGCCCGATACACTACATAGCGTGCTAACTCATCAGATTGGATCCAAGCTCGGATCGAGGAGCGTGGTGAAGAACCAACAGAGCTTGAAGTAGTTTTCAATCGGTAACGAACAACACTGGACGTGGAATGATCACGGTGATGTTCGGCTGATAGCAAAGTGTACATTAATCGTCAACAGCATTGTGCATATTGTAGTGAAAGGATTTTTTTCTGATAAAAATCATCTTACATGGTGCGGTCATCAGTATAACAGTATTTCAATGCATTGAGCACAGACCTCTGTGTGCGTGTGCGGAGCTGCTTATGTTAGCGTGGGAGACTCAGCCCTAGTACCATCACATACGCGTGGTTGTCAGCTTGAAGGGCAGAAAAGAGTAATCGGGTGTTATGATTTAGACGTGTTTAAGACTTCGGCATATTGCACTTCGAGATTCAACCCTCAACCCAGGTGCCATATTTGGAATAATTGTACTTCAGGTTCTAAGACTGCATCGTTTCGGGGTATTTTAAACTGGATGTTCGGATGATAGCTGCAGTCAAGGTATGGTACACGTTTTGAGATTATTGGCAAATTCCTTAAGAACTTGGTAATTTCGACTACTACGTTAATCTCGAAGCCAATGTTTTGGTTCGTTGGCAGTATATGGTTGTAAAGTTGTAACACGGTTACGGTATCTCGAATATTCGATTTGTGGATATACACGAGGTCGGATAACTCGTAATAGAACTCCTTACCCTCTCGAGGTCTTTTTTCCGCATGATTCTGGTTAATTTTGACAGAACGAGGGTTAGTAGATTGTTCGTACTAAATCAAACATGTAAAATCGGCACCATATTCCATTCCGTTGTTCTCGTTACTGTTGGGATAATGTTGTGTTGTATGAAACTGATTTATTAATATGCAAGTTCATATAACGCATAATTATAACAGAAAATCCAAATAATGTTGATGGATTTGAAAATTTGGTTATCTTAGCTCTTTAAAAGGGAAGGTTGTAGAGCTAATTTTCAAAATCCATGAACTATCGAAAATGTACTTCAGATAAATTAACATCGTGTTTGACATGGGTTTACATTTTACATTGCATGCTTTAAATATATAATCGACCTATACATGCTATTTATGCTCTCTCATGTTTGCGAAAGTTTATTTTCGTGGTCATACATGTATTAAATGATTTTCTTTAATTGCAGAAACAATATAGCATTATGTCGTTTTGAAGTAGACTTTTGTGGTAAGTGAGCGGCAAAAATATAACGCTCAGTGGGTTAAAATCTTTTACGGTAAACAGTTTGCGTATTAGTCGTGTGGGTTTGGCTTTTTCAAAAAAGGAAATACCTTTAAACAAATACATGTACCTGGAAATTTCAAGCTCGCCAGAATGATTTCAACAAACTGTATATGGATGAATGACCTTCATGTGTTCACCTGCAAGAATATTTGAATAGAGTTCCAAGACTGTCTCGGATGCAATTACGCTTTGTCTTAATTCTGCGTCAGCGCCTTTTGGTGAAAACCACAGGCAAACTGTGGTCATTAGCGCTTTAGAGTTCTTCTGTACTCAAAAACCGGTAAAAAGAGCCCTTGAAATGTGTAAAATTATATTACCGCGCTATTGTAATGGTACATATATTTGTTCATGAACATGAAGCGGTAGAGCTAACGATCATTGGGGTGCCTTAATGACCCAATGAAAGTCCATACTCCAAAAGTTGAATTGTTAGGAGATAATTTACTGGAATTACTTGCTCCATTTAAAACGGGAAAAACACGTTTATCATTCTTTAAATAACAACGTCTTCGGAATTATTATGACACTCTTTTATGGGACTAGCAGCTAATGCATGCGTATGACAAGTTTTATTTAAACTGTTAATTTTAGCGTGCTTTTATCGGTATCTGCATTCAACATTATATCATTAAATTGGATTCAAACAGCGCAGAAGGTACAGCTTCCGCGCACTTATTGTGTGGGTGTTCTTTCCCCGAATCGCTTAACGATAAACAATGTGTCCGGACTGAAAATAATTCCCAGCATGCCTTTCAAAGTAAACGATCTTCTCACGAAACCGAGAAACTCACTTTGTCGCTTTCGGAGCTGAAGACTTTTCTTTGTAAAACGTGTCCGGATGGTTGTGCTAACGCTAGATCTCCAGGTCGTATTTGACATATTTACTATTTTTTCAGTAAACAAATTATTCCAGCGCTATAAACATAAAAGCGATATTACCTGTGCCAGTAAGTTAAAAAAAACACACACAATGTAACGTTATTTCAGAGGAGGAACGTATTGCTATATGCGTGTAGTGTTACTTTTCAAGATATTGTTGGGTAGGTAGTGTTACTTTTTTAGATATTGTTGGGTAGATAGTGTAACTTTACCAGAGATTGTTGGGTATGTAGTGTTACATTACTAGAGATTGTTGGGTATGTAGTTTAATTTACTAGAGATTGTTGGGTAGGTAATGTTACTTTACTAGAGATTGTTGGGTATGTAGTGTTACATTACTAGAGATTGTTGGGTATGTAGTGTTACTTTACTAAAGATTGTTGGGTAGGTAATGTTACTTTACTAGATATTGTTGGGTATGTAGTGTTTCTTTACTAGGGATTGTTCGGTATACTAGAGATTGTTGGGTAGGTAGTGTTACTTTACTAGATATTGTTGGGTATGTAGTGTTACTTTACTAGAGATTGTTGGGGATGTAGTGTTACTTTACTAAAGATTGTTGGGTAGGTAATGTTACTTTACTAGAGATTGTTGGGTATGTAGTGTTACTTTACTAAAGATTGTTGGGTAGGTAATGTTACTTTACTAGAGATTGTTGGGTATGTAGTGTTACCTTACTAGAGATTGTTGGGCATGTACTGTTACTTTACTACATATTGTTGGGTATGTAGTGTTACTTTACTAGAGATTGTTGGGTATGTAGTGTTACATTACTAGAGATTGTTGGGTATGTAGTTTAATTTACTAGAGATTGTTGGGTAGGTAATGTTACTTTACGAGAGATTGTTGGGTATGTAGTGTTACTTTACTAGAGATTGTTGGTCATGTAGTGTTACCTTTCTAGAGAATGTTGGGTATGTAGTGTTACTTTACAAGAGATTGTTGGGTATGTAGTGTTACCTTAGGTATGTAGTGTTACTTTACTAGAGATTGTTGGGTATGTAGTGTTACATTACTAGAGATTGTTGGGTATGTTGTTTAATTTACTAGAGATTGTTGGGTAGGTATTGTTACTTTACTAGAGATTGATGGGCATGTAGTGTTACATTACTAGAGATTGTTGTGTATGGAGTGTTACTTTACTAAAGATTGTTGGGTAGGTAGTGTTACTTTACTAGAGATTGATGGGCATGTAGTGTTACATTACTAGAGATTGTTGGGTATGTAGTTTAATTTACTAGAGATTGTTGGGTAGGTATTGTTACTTTACTAGAGATTGATGGGTATGTAGTGTTACATTACTAGAGATTGTTGGGTATGGAGTGTTACTTTACTAAAGATTGTTGGGTAGGTAGTGTTACTTTACTAGAGATTGTTTGGTATGTAGTGTTTCCTTACTAGAGAATGTTGGGTATGTAGTGTTACTTTACTGGAGATTGTTGGGTATGTAGTGTTACTTTGCTAGAGATTGTTGGGTATGTAGTGCTACATTACTAGAGATTGTTGGGTATGGAGTGTTACTTTACTAGAGATTGTTTGGTATGTAGTGTTACCTTACTCGAGATTGTTGGGTATGTAGTGTTACTTTACTGGAGATTGTTGGGGATGTAGTGTTACATTACTAGAGATTGTTGGGTATGTAGTGCTACATTACTAGAGATTGTTGGGTATGTAGTGTTACATTACTAGAGATTGTCGGGTATGTAGTGTTACTTTACTAGAGATTGTTGGGTATGTAGTGTTACTTTACTAGAGATTGTTGGGTAAGTAGTGTTACTTTACAAGAGATTGTTGGGTATGTAGTGTTACTTTACTAAAGATTGTTGGGTAGGTAGTGTTACTTTACTGGAGATTGTTGGGTGTGTAGTGTTACTTTACTGGAGATTGTTGGGTATGTAGTGTTTCATTACTAGGGATTGTTGGGTATACTAGAGATTGTTGGGTAGGTAGTGTAACTTTAGTAGAGATTGTTGGGTATATAGTGTTACTTTACTAAATTATTGTTGGGCATGTAGTGTTACTTTACTCAACATTGTTGGGTAAGTAGTGTTACTTTACTAAAGATTGTTGGGTAAGTAGTATTACTTTACTAGAGATTGTTGGGTAGGTAGTGTTACTTTACTGGAGATTGTTAGGTATGTAGTGTTACCTTACTAGAGATTTTTGGGTATGTAGTGTTACTTTACTGGAGATTGTTGGGTATGTAGTATGACTTTATTAGATATTGTTGGGTATGTAGTGTTACTTTACTAAAGATTGTTGGGTAGGTAATGTTACTTTACTAGATATTGTTGGGTATGTAGTGTTACTTTACTAGAGGTTGTTGGGTATGTAGTGTTACCTTACTAGAGATTGTTGTGTATGTAGTGTTACTTTACTAAAGATTGTTGGGTAAGTAGTGTTACTTTACTAGAGATTGTTGGGTTTGTAGTGTTACCTTACTAGAGATTGTTGGGTATGTAGATTGTTGGGTATGTAGTGTTAACTTACTACAGATTGTTGGGTCTGTAGTGTTACTTTAATAGAGATTGTTGGGTATGTAGTGTTAATTTACTAGAGATTGTTGGGTATGTAGTGTTACCTTACTAGAGATTGTTGTGTATGTAGTGTTAATTTACTAGAGATTGTTGGGTATGTAGTGTTACCTTACTACAGATTGTTGGGTATGTAGTGTTACTTTAATAGAGATTGTTGGGTATGTAGTGTTACTTTACTAAAGATTGTTGGGCAGGTAATGTTACTTTACTAGATATTGTTGGGTATGTAGTGTTACTTTTCTAGAGATTGTTGGGTATGTAGTGTTTCTTTACAAGGGATTATTGGGTATACTAGAGATCGTTGGGTAGGTAGCGTTACTTTACTAGAGATTGTTGGGTATGAAGGGTTACATTACTAGAGATTGTTGGGTATGTAGTTTAATTTACTAGAGATTGTTGGGTAGGTAATGTTACTTTACTAGATATTGTTGGGTATGTAGTGTTTCTTTACAAGGGATTGTTGGGTATACTAGAGATCGTTGGGTAGGTAGTGTTACTTTACTAGAGATTGTTGGGTATGTAGTGTTACTTTACTAGATATTGTTGGGTCTGCAGTGTTTCTTTACAAGGGATTGTTGGGTATACTAGAGATCGTTGGGTAGGTACCTTACTAGAGATTGTTGGGTTTGTAGTGTTACTTTACTTGAGATTGTTGGGTATGTAGTGTTACTTTACTAGAGATTGTTGGGTATATATGTAGTGTTACCTTACTAGAGATTGTTGGGTATGTAGTCTTACCTTACTAGAGATTGTTGGGTTTGTAGTGTTACTTTACTACAGATTGTTGGGTATGTAGTGTTACTTTACTAGATATTGTTGGGTATGTAGTGTTACTTTACTAAATTATTGTTGGGCATGTAGTGTTACTTTGCTAGATATTGTTGGGTATGTAGTGTTACTTTACTAAATTATTGTTGTGCATGTAGTGTTACTTTACTAGATATTGTTGGGTATATATGTAGTGTTACCTTACTAGAGATTGCTGGGTATGTAGTCTTACCTTACTAGAGATTGTTGGGTTTGTAGTGTTACTTACTACAGATTGTTGGGTATGTAGTGTTACTTTTCTAGAGATTGTTGGGTATGTAGTGTTACCTTACTACAGATTGGTGGGTATGTAGTGTTACTTTACTAGAGATTGTTAGGTATGTAGTATTACTTTACTAGAGATTGTTGGGTATGTAGAGTTACTTTACTAGATATTGTTGAGTATGTAGTGTTATTTTACTAGATATTGTTGGGTATTTAGTGTTACTTTACTAGAGATTGTTGGGTATGTAGAGTTACCTTACTAGAGATTGTTGGGTATGTAGTGTTCCTTTACTAGAGATTGTTGGGTATGTAGTGTTACATTACTAGAGATTGTTGGGTATGTAGTGTTACCTTTTTAGAGATTGTTGGGTTTGTAGTGTTACTTTACTACATATTGTTGGGTATGTAGTGTTACTTTACTAGAGATCGTTGGTATGTAGTGTTACATTACTAGAGATTGTTGGGTATGTAGTTTAATTTACTAGAGATTGTTGGGTAGGTAATGTTACTTTACTAGATATTGTTGGGTATGTAGTGTTACTTTACTAAATTATTGTTGGGCATGTAGTGTTACTTTGCTAGATATTTTTGGGTATGTAGTGTTACTTTACTAAATTATTGTTGGGCATGTAGTGTTACTTTGCTAGATATTGTTGGGTATGTAGTGTTACTTTACTAAATTATTGTTGGGCATGTAGTGTTACTTTGCTAGATATTTTTGGGTATGTAGTGTTACTTTACTAAATTATTGTTGTGCATGTAGTGTTACTTTACTAGATATTGTTGGGTATATATGTAGTGTTACCTTACTAGAGATTGTTGGGTTTGTAGTGTTACTTTACTACAGATTGTTGGGTATGTAGTGTTACTTTAATAGAGATTGTTGGGTATGTAGTGTTACCTTACTAGAGATTGTTGTGTATGTAGTGTTACTTTACTAGATATTGTTGGGTATGTAGTGTTACTTTACTAAATTATTGTTGGGCATGTAGTGTTACTTTACTAGATATTGTTGAGTATGTAGTGTTATTTTACTAGATATTGTTGGGTATGTAGTGTTACTTTCCTAGGGATTGTTGGGTATGTAGTGTTACCTTACTAGAGATTGTTGTGTATGTAGTGTTACTTTACTAAAGATTGTTGTGCATGTAGTGTTACTTTACTAGAGATTGTTGGGTACGTAGTGTTACTTTACTAGAGATTGTTGGGTATTTAGTGTTACTTTACTAGATATTGTTGGGTATGTAGTGTTACTTTAGTAGACTGTTGTGTATGTAGTGTTAATTTACTAGAGATTATTTGGTATGTAGTGTTACTTTACTAGAAATTGTTGGGTATGTAGTGTTACTTTACTAGAGATTGTTGTGTATGTAGTGTTACTTCACTAGATATTGTTGGGAATGTAGGGTTACTTTACTAAATTATTGGTGGGCATGCAGTGTTACTTTACTAGATATTGTTGAGTATGTAGTGTTACTTTACTAAATTATTGGTGAGCATGTAGTGTTACTTTACTAAAGATTGTTGGGTAAGTAGTGTTACTTTACTAGAGAGTGTTGTGTATGTAGTGTTACTTTACTAAAGATTGTTGGGTAAGTAGTGTTACTTTACTAGAGATGTTGGGTGTGTAGTGGTACTTTACTAGAGATTGTTGGGAGTGTAGTGTTACTTTACTGGAGATTGTTGGGTGTGTGGTGTTACTTTACTAGAGATTGTTGGGTATGTAGTGTTACTTCACTAGATATTGTTGGGTATGTAGTGTTACTTTACTAAATTATTGGTGGGCATGTAGTGTTACTTTACTAGATATTGTTGGGTATGTAGTGTTACTTTACTAAATTATTGGTGGGCATGTAGTGTTACTTTACTAGATATTGTTGAGTATGTAGTGTTACTTTAGTAGACTGTTGTGTATGTAGTGTTAATTTACTAGAGATTATTTGGTATGTAGTGTTACTTTACTAGAGATTGTTGGGTATGTAGAGTTACTTTACTAGAGATTGTTGGGTATGTAGTGGTACTTTACTAGAGATTGTTGGGTATGTAGTGGTACTTTACTAGAGATTGTTGGGTATGTAGTGCTACTTTACTAGATATTGTTGGGTATGTAGTGTTACTTTACTGAATTATTGGTGGGCATGTAGTGTTACTTTCCTAGATATTGTTGGGTATGTAGTGTTACTTTACTAAATTATTGTTGGGCATGTGGTGTTACTTTACTAGATATTGTTGGGTATGTAGTGTTACTTTAGTAGACTGTTGTGTATATAGTGTTAATTTACTAGATATTATTTGGTATGTAGTGTTACTTTTCTAGAGATTGTTGGGTATGTAGTGTTTCTTTACTAGAGATTGTTGGGTATGTAGTGTTACTTTACTAGAGATTGTTGAGTATATAGTGTTACTTTACTAGAGATTGTTGGGTATTTAGTGTTACTATACTAGGTTTATAATATTACTTTTATAGAGGTTGTATGGTATCAATATTTTCATTTTTTCGATTGTTTGTTTCTAATTGCTAATTTACTAGAGATTTTTAGAATACGCCACCGATACGGAACCCTCATGAAAAATAGATTAAAAAATGTAATTAAAATCGGTGTTAAGTTTCGTATATCAAGGCATAGGATTGTTGATTTAGGGGATTCGTCTTTAAAACGCACCATTTTCATTGTTTGTGGGACACTTTGGTAATTGAAATTTCAAACTTATTTCTTTGTTGTTTCAAAAAAACATGTATTCTTCAACAGACCAATGTATATTGACAGTAAATCAGTAAAACGGATTAATTGGATCTTGTATAAAGGCTTTCGATACTTCGTGTCAATTTACCGTATACATTAGCTAGTATACATGTACACATGCCCCGTGGGGTCCGAATTGAATATAAGAATATACACATTTACCATTATATATATAACCTTTTTGTTTGATGTTATGATAAAGAAGATGACGTTAGCTTGTGATTCAACCTTTGAGAGCTGTGCCACTAAAAACCTATCATAATACGATTGGCGATAGCTAAACGTTATACGGCCGTGTGTCTCCCCTTGGGGATATCCCTTACATTGACATATATTAAGCCTTGATCACCCAATCGACGCTCTTGTCTGGTGTGACGTCAATTGAATTGTGATTACAGAATGTTAAATAAAGAATGACGATTGACTTTTTTTTAAAGCTGTAACTGTTGCTGTTGATTTATATTAATCTTTGCCGGGTTTGGGGGGATAGGGGGATGGTGTGAGCATGTAACTTAAACTGGAAAAGTTTTCTGCAATATAAGACATTCACCCAATTTCAGGGGTTACACTTACTTCCGTCCCAGTGGAGAACGTAAGTTAATTAGAGGAACTCACGGAATACCGGGATGTATAAGAGGCGGATTATCAGAAGAAGAATACATAATGTAATAACTTGTGCCCAATCCTGTTGTCACTATTTGGCAATAAAATATGTTTAAACTAAAGAAGAATACATAAAAGGTTTAGGAATGTAAATAAATCTAGAGGTTTAATAAAGAAAGATGTTTGTATCACAAAACATCACATTTGAAATCATATTTATAATTCAACATACAGTATCAATGGAGATTCGAAACGTAAAATAGGCTAAAAATCGTATTCCTTCTTAATGTGTGAGAGGTGGTGATGGAAGGGGGTAGGGGAAAAGGGAGAAAGGCGAAAGGGAGGGGAAGGGGGTAGGGAGTAGGGGGTCCAGAAGCCATGGAAATCGTTTTGGTTTCTCCGCTGAATATCGCGAAAATATGGCTTCTTTTTAATATTTGTCATTTTCAATTTAGTAAAGCCACATATGATGCATTATTTGTGAGTGCATTTCTATGTTAATTGAATTTGCATTTGTATGTAAAAGCTGAAGGGATTTTGTTGTATAACACACAAAGTATGCAATAACTTACAATTAGATAAAGACACTGTACCGAACCCATACGACAGGTATTATTATACTGATTGACGTTTCTTCACGATTACTGCTTTAACATGTTGCAGCCATCTCGCCATCTCGTTTTATTAACTTAACTTAATTATCGCTTATGTACATTTTCTCGATTGTTCCTCTAACGACATGCTTGCGAAAATTTTAATTTGCAAAAATAAGCAGGGGAAGCTATTAAGTAAAAATAGAAAACGACGAAAATGGTATTTATAAAACCATATTCCGAAGGGAATACTTCCGGAATAATACCGTATGATTTACGGATTCTTTCATCAGCAATGGACAGATACTACAGTACATACAATGTAGGACAGATAAGAAGCAGACATGTAGCTTACTGTCAAGTTGTATTCGAAGTGTGTCCTAGTAGGGCTCCTTCTTACTCCTTCACGACAAAATACATTGCTTTTGGTTTCTTACGCAAAATCGAAATGTTTAGAAAAACACACATTTAGTTTGTTTTCATTTAAAAACGGTAAATAGCCGTTATTTTTTGTGAAATAGTTATGCGCATGACTATGAATTGCTTGCAAACATGTAACAATTGTCTGCATATAGAACGTATTTCAGGAGAATGCGCAATTAAAGATGTACTTAAGGTGTAACTTGATACTGTAAGTGTTAAATATTGTACTGTTTTTTGCAGCTATGAGGCCTACACTGGGCAGTCGCCAGGTACTGGTTGCAGGTCGGTAGTTTTTCTCCGGATACACTGTCTTTCCTCCACCACCAAAACCTGGCACGTCCTTAAATGACCCATAGCTGTTTATAGGACGTAAAACACAAACAAACAAAACAATTCTTTGACCAGTTTGAATGGTTTGAAATGTTATTTTACCTTATTTCTAGACTGTTTCTTTTGAAATAACTTCATTTTCCAGAATTCAACGCTTCATTGTCACAAACTTTTATTTGAGAGTTTTCGGTCGTCCTTTTCTGAAACCACATCAACAATATTACCAATGGTTATTTTTTCCTGAATGAAAAAACATTATTTTGTCTCCAATTAGATATTCTATGGTCCTAACAAGTACACTGGCTTAGTTCATTGGTCTGTTTTTGATGGTTGCTGTTTTGTAGATGGAGGTGATGCGTGCATCCTCCATTCCTGAAGCAGATTTCCGTCGCTCTCAGACTGTTTCCATCGCTCTCAGACTTCAGAAATAAAACTTATATCATCTTGCTTATGCTTCTCCGACCGTGTGCACAATGTGTCTGGCACTTGTGATTTTATACTGTTAAGCTTGTGCAATATTGTAATACTTAATGGGTTTTTTCGTCAGATTACCTAAAATTGCTGTCACATCTGGGTTTATGTTCACGTTAGCAAGGTTCGTTGTCATATTCGGGTTTGGAACTATTTGTTAATTATTTGCATATGTGCCGAGTAAAGTTCAAGTCTCGGGATTATATAGATTATATTTTTAATTTTAATTTTCCATTACCCAGTGTTTTATTAATTCTCATCTTTGAAAGTACATGTAAAAACGACCATAAAAAGTGATATCATTAACCATTCCCTGAAAAGCCTCTGAGTACACTTAGCTTAAAATGATGTTACAGTATCAAATCTCGGAAACTGTTCGGGTGTTTCCGTTATACCCTAAGTCACCGGGAACAATTATGTCGTAACATCAAGTTCAAAATTTAACGGAAATCCCCCGATTGGCTTCCTTTTTGCGTTTGTCCCCGACGGAACTGGTAATGACAGAAGTCACGACATTGTTCCCATACAAATGGCTGTTCAACCATTTTTTAAATTTATCACAATCCGAAATTAAACAACTAGAAAGATAAACCCACTTTTTTAAGTTCTGCATAAAACTTGCATGGATACACGTTCACCTCATCTCTTCTCGGGAAATAGTTTCACATGGGGGGACCGTACTTGCTATTTCCCTCATACCCAATCTATAACTGCATACATTGTACTATACTGTTCAGTTCCGCTGACATAGGCATGTACATGGGTTTAGAGATACACAAGATATAAGGGACATTGATATACTGGGGAAGCCAGTGTTTGTCTGAGCATTTAGAAGCTAAATGTATAATTAACGTGCCATACCATCGTGGCATCGTCTTCGAAACTCAAGGGTAATGCTGTCGATATAAATAACTTCTCAGCTAATTAGTCGATACATCGAATGTGATATCAGGAGAGGATCCCTTTTGTTCTTAAGATGTCACGACACGTCAACTCACAGGTTTACAGATTTTAACGAATCTTTCGAATCCTCGGACAACAATCGGGAACCGTCGGAACTTTTCATAAACAAGAAAATACGTTAACGGAAAGTGCCAACGGATCCCGATTGCTCGATCAACAGTAGACTGTTTAGGGATCCCTGTCCCACTGAACTGTCGTTTTTTTCAACATAGAGTAATGTCCCTTTAACTTCCGTTAGGCTATGGTCTTGTTGATTATATTTTGTTTATTTCATCATTATTATCTTTTATTAAAATCCCGCAATGCATTGTTTACATTTCAGAAATGAGTTAACAAAGGTTATAGTCCTGTTGGAAATCAGTTTCCAATACTTAGTAACAGTTTCCAATACTTAGTAACATTATACAATTGTTTCATGGCTATTTGGGCAAACAGTTCCACAGGGCTTCCCCCTACCGATGGATGATAGTTTTGACTTTTCCCCAAATAAACATGAAACAATTGTTTTATTACCAAATAAATATAAGTATCAATGCTGCATGCAATGTTGCCATTGCTTCAACACTGAGTCGCGGTCACCGAAACGCTTGAAGGGGGCTTTCGAGGGGGGATTTCTTCGCATCGAATTCGCGACGGGTAACAGTTCGCTCTGACCGGGAAAACAGTTTTGACTGTTTCACCCCTACAGCCGAAATTGGACAAAAACCCAGAAACAGTCAAAAATGACTAATTATAATTTATATAGACTATTGGGTAATAATTTCCAATATTTAGTAACATTTTCTGGCGGTGGTACGGGGATCCTTAACAGGGACGTTTCTAGGATATTTGAAAGAGGGGCGTAGAATATAATCTTTCGGTGAGCGTAGTGAGGCAAAACAATTTTGGACTTTTTTTTGCTAAAAAACATAAAAATGAATATGATAAATTGCCATATTCAATACAATATTAGCAGATAACGACAGGTTTTTTTTTTTTTTTTTTTAAGGGGGGGGGGGGGGGGGTTTGGTGCGGCGTACGCCCATTACCCCCTCACCTGGACCCGCCCCTGCTTCAAGTGCACACATATACAGTGTAGTATAGCACAGTACGTACATGTATATACAGGTACAAATGTACCCTGTTGAGAAAAAGAGAGAGCGAGATAGTAACTATTAAATTAATTATCTCACATAATCTCGAATTCGACACTTTTATATGTTTCGCCACCTTCGTTATTTCTTTTATATTGCTTCGAGTGCGCGTTTGATCATGTGCTGTTTGTTTGAGCGCGGATTATTTATTTTTCACGCCGCCATACAAATGTGATGCTGTTAATACCGAAAGCAATTGTCAACCCACTGTCTATCTTAGAGTTAATACTGGGTTATATTCCTCAGAGCAGGAATTTGTGAAGCTCGAAGCACCCGTCGGTACTGATGTTCTCTTAATTACGGTTATTTAACACATTAATGCGAGGTGTTCCGAACGATAACGTTGAGCCAGGCTTAAAGGACATGCGAGGTTCATTAATAGGTGGTTTTTATGTAAAGAAGTACGGGATGAAGCAGGTTCTTTACTCTACAAAGGACACTATGTAACACTGCACTGTTCCTTTGAAACATTCATTGATATTTCAATCAGTAAAAGTAAAAAGTTAATCAATGTTCGTTGTAGTGATAAATGAATGGGAAAAATAACACACGAGTACGGACAATCGTTATTTAGTATCATTTCAGTATATATGTGAGAAAAAACAACATTACATAATCCCAAAGGAGCTTAACAAAAATAAATAATAAACAGATACATGTAATATGTGAGAGAACGAAAACAAGAACGGAAGTGGATTTTCCAATCTCGAATTCGATATTTCGTGAATTCGTCTACCCTGGAAATCTATTCAGATTAGCCATCATTGAAGGTTTACTGTATGACGTAATTGCAAATTCATGTAGCACAACTAGTGAAATTGTTAAACGTGATTTTCATTTCAGTAATAATAACCATAACTTTAGTATGCATATACAATACCTACACCCATCTTTGTAGCCCAAAAACAAAAGATTCAAATACCCCTACCTCCCTTCCGTGACGTAACCTTATCTCGATGACAGAGCCACGGAGCGATCTCCCTTCCTCTTCCTTTTATGGCGCCTGCTGCCTGCTGACGCCCGGAGCTTGCTCCATTTCAAAACTTTGTTTTCACCAAGCTGCTGCAGGTGGTCGTGGGATTCCTGCCCTCTCGAGGAATATATGTTCACATCTATTTCGACGCCTCCCTCATGCTCCACCTAGTATGAGAGTCTCTGGTGCAGGTCACCCGGTTGGTTCTGAAACTCTGACTCAAGGTCGGCTTCATTCCTTCCAGAGAAAAGTCGGAGGTTTCCCCATCTCAGGATTTTGTTTTTCTGGGGAACCGTTTCAATACGGTTCAGGGCATCGCCCTTCCACCAATGGAGAAGTTCGAGAAGGCCAGGGCTTTTGCTCTGACCTTTATCGGCCGGTCTCAAGTCCAGGTACGTTGGTTTCTCAGTTTTCTGGGATATCTCAACGCCCTGGCCGATGTGGTCCCCTTAGGGAGACTTCACATCAGGCCTCTCCAGATGTTTCTCCTTGCCAACTGGGTCCCTTCTTCAAGGGATTGGGAAGCCTTGCTTCCTCTGAACCAGTCGGTCAAGGAGTACGCACGCTGGTGGACTCATCAGGACAATGTTCTCCGAGGGGTTCCTTTGTCCAAGCCAGTTCCCACTATGACCCTGTACACGGATGCATCCATGACAGGGTGGGGAGCTTATCTCGACGGGCGTTGCCAGTCGGGGGAGTGGTCTGGGGAACAGCTCTCGGAGCACAGCAATGTGCTCGAGATGAGGGCTGTTCTGTTGGCTCTGCAGTCTTTTCGGGAGATCCTGCATTCCAAGGTGGTTTGTGTGGCTACGGACAACACTACGGTTGTCGCGTATCTGGAGAGACAGGGGGGAACCAGGTCTCACACCCTGTGTGCCCTCGCTATCCGCATTCTGCTTCTATGTCAGGAAATGCAGTTGACAATTTGTGTCAAGCATCTGCCAGGCAGGTTGAATGTTCTGGCGGATACTCTTTCCAGGCGCCGCCAGCCGGTTTTGACAGAGTGGCAACTGAATCCCTCGATTTTCGTGGGAATTTGTCAGGTGTGGGACAGGCCTCACATAGACCTGTTCGCCACTTCACTGAACAATCAGTTGCCAACGTTTGTCTCTCCGGTACCAGATCCAAGGGCTTGGGCCGTGGACGCTCTGTCTCTGGATTGGGAGGGAATGCATGCATATGCATTCCCACCCTTCAACATGGTGGGCAGGGTGCTGCAGAAGTTTCGGGAGCATCAGTGTTCCCTCCTCCTGATAGCGCCCCTGTGGCCGAGGCAGCCTTGGTTTCCGGAGCTTTTGTCGCTTCTGGTGGAAGAGCCCCTGGCTCTTCCTCTCAGAGCGAACCTCCTTCGCCAGCCTCGTTCCAGGACGATGCACTCTCGTCCGGAGATCCTCCACCTTCACGCGTGGAAGCTATCTCAGGAGGCCTCGCTCAGGCGGGCTTTTCTAGGGACGTGTCAGATCGCATCGCTCGATCAATTAGGGCTTCCTCATCTGCCGTCTACCAGTCACGATGGAAGATTTACTGTGATTGGTGTGTCGGCAGGAAGGTTGATCCGATCAAGGCTACTGTCCAGGTGATTGCGGACTTCCTTCTTTGGCTGTTTAGGGACCGCAATCTTGCCCCTGGCACTATCGCTGGTTATCGCACGGCCATTGCTAGTGTTCTCTCTGTTCATGGTAGGTCGGAGGTAGGCTCGTCCTCCTTTCTTTCTGCCTTGATTAGGGGGTTCGGGTTGGACTGGCCTAGGGTCCGGCAGTTGGCTCCGCAGTGTAATTTGCCACTAATGCTCGAATCGCTGATGCGGGCACCTTATGAGCCTTTAGCGTCTGCCTCCTTGAAGTTTGTAACTTACAAGGTGGTATTCCTTATTGCCCTGGCCTCAGGTCGAAGGAGGAGTGAGATTTATGCCTTGTCTTCTCACCCCTCTTGCCCCCGGTGGTCCAGGAATTACTCTGCCGTTACCATTCTCACTGATTCTGCCTTTATGGCTAAGAATCAGGTTTCTGGCTTCTCGCCCGATTCGATTAAGATTCCGTCTTTGACTGCCTTCGTTGGGTCTGAGGAACGGGATAGGTTGCTCTGTCCCTGTCGGGCGCTTAGGTTTTACCTCGATAAAACCAGGGGGGGGGGGGGGGGGGGGGGAGGGGGGGACTCTCAGTCAGTGTCTAGATGGATCTGTCAGGTCATCAAGTACGGTTACGACCACTCGAATGATTAGGTTCGGGCGTTGTATAAGGTGAGAGCTCATGAGATCAGGGCCCTTGCTGCGTCATGGGCCCTCCTCAATGGGTCCCCCTTTGGGGAGGTCAAAGATTTTTATCTCCGGTCCTTGGATTCTCATTCTGATGGATTGTATTCCCTTGGACCGGTGGTGGTTGCACAGTCTGTGGCTGTTCCTCCACAGTAATTCAGTGATTTTACTCAGTATGCTATCAGGCACCACGGTGGTACACCTGCTCGTTTCACGGGGAGGTTTTCCATTTTTTAATTACTTTCGGGGCTTTATTAGGGGGGTTCCTTGAACCTTTTCCCTACCTTGAGCATGTCTCGAGTTTGTTCCGTCAGCCTGGTCTGCCTGGATTCGAAGCCTCCACTACGGTTAGACGAATTCGCATACTAAAGTTATGATAATTATTACTGAAATGAAATTGCGGTTTTTGAAGTAAAACCAATTTTCATGATGTAATACTTACCATAACTTTATGGAGTCCCCACCCTGTATTCCTCCCCTTGCCTCCTCATCCTGGCTGCCTTTAGGCTCCATAAAATGGAGTTTGAGGAAGGGAGATCACTCCGTGGCTCTGTCATCGAGATAAGGTTACGTCACGGTAGGGAGGTAGGGATATTTGAATCTTTTGTTTTTGGGCTACAAAGATGGGTGTAGGTATTGTATATGCATACTAAAGTTATGGTTAGTATTACATCATGAAAATTGGTTTTACTTCAAAAACCTCAAATTTTGATGACTAGTGCGATTTGTATTCTGCCACCTTCGGTAAACCGTATGAACGCTAACGTATAACGTACATATCCGAGATTACAATCAAATACATTGTAGACTGATGTACACTCTAAAATGACGGTCAGAGATGTGCGAGAGCCTATGAGTCCTTGTTTGTGAATCAGAGCTCGCCCGCTATATCTCCTGTAATTGTCTCCCTATATTTGTATATCTGTCGCACGATCAGGTTGCATTCTTTCATTTTGGAATAATGTATTTATTTTGTTGTATGTTTATTTACATATATTATAAGGGCTGTATTTGTATTTGTATAGAAGCCAAATTAAAGTACAGCTACTAAACTGTGTCTGTTATATATAAGCATTGTTTAGAAGTAACAGAAACAAGGTTAGAGCAGGTCCTATAGGTATAGAAGGGAAAGTTACACTAGAAGTAAGATAGGAGGGGGGGGGGGGGGCATAATGGTTAGGTATTATGTGCAGAAAAGGGGCAAAATATTGTGGTATTATATTTAGATGATTACATAAAATCTGGAGCTCTTAATTTCATATACCTATTAGTTACAACTATGTGAACTTGATGAACTATACTTTATGTAACCCCCTTTGTAAAAGTAGGCCACTGTTGCCCAGTTCAAAATGGCAAAAATCATGTCATGGACCTCCAAATATTTTGTTATTTAGTTGGGTAATACGCGTACTGCAAGGTACTCCACTTTCTACCGTTTTATTTTTTTGTAAACGCCGTTTAAGACTCATCAACCAATAGAAATTTGAAATGTTGAAATGCATATTATAAAGATGATATAAAAATGGTTTAAAAAATGAGAGGTCTTTGTTAATCATCTAGAAAAAATACGATATCTGGCCTTTTTGTCAACTTCATGTCTCATTTATTTGTGCAAAAAAGCAAGCTTCTTTGTTACGA
Source organism: Mizuhopecten yessoensis (assembly GCF_002113885.1). Taxonomy (NCBI): domain Eukaryota; kingdom Metazoa; phylum Mollusca; class Bivalvia; order Pectinida; family Pectinidae; genus Mizuhopecten; species Mizuhopecten yessoensis. The sequence goes on from NW_018405595.1 coordinate 1,337,874, forward strand.
CCACCTTTCCTTTTTGAGTTCCCTTGTTTATGCGTCGCAATTTTCAAATATGATTTCAACATGTATTCTATGAGTTTCTGTATGTGTTTTGTCCTAAGTGTGCACCAGGATATAACACAGCGGCTATGGGGGCTCCTTAGCGGTGTCCATGCCATGGCCGCGATATATACAATGCAATAATTATTGCTTCGAATAATCCTTTTAATATAAAAGGGGTGACCACTTGACGCTTTATTTTGTTCTATTTCATTGGCATTTTCTTGTCCTTACTATGTGATACATGTAGTTGTTAATATGACGTAAAGCGCATACAATCCAAACCAATTGTCCCCTTACTGTGACACTATTTTCTTCCCTTTTGAGGGCCCAGTCTGGATGTTTTCAGTGCCCGATGGGGATTATTCTTCTGTTGTTCTGTAAAAATCGTGGCACATATGCGTTCTACGCCCACAAACAAGTGAAATTGGTGGTGAGATATAAATTTCTTGTGGACATCAAATGTGTCTTTGCCTTAATTTAAAGACAGGAACATCCCAATTTAACTTACCTGTGTACCGGTACTACGCGTTACAAGAGATACGTTACACGGGTTTGAATTATTCAAATTATATATATATACACATACATCATCAAAAAGGTTGATTTTTTTCTCTGTATTGTTTAATCAAAGTCTGAAGATAAAGACTTATCTCATCTCTTTATGGTCTTTAGAGGGTTTCTAAATCCTGAAGATATGGAAGAGACAAACGCGCAAGAGTATTATAATGTCCAAACTCTGTTCCCGTTCTTTCGTATCTTAATTGTTTTAGGTATAAAAACCAAATTTTACCTGCTCATATTACACGAGTAAGACTGTTACATATGTACAAGTGCTTACAGAAAAAAGGTTAAAAGTATCTTAATGTATGGCCCCGTTTGGTACTGGATGTCTCCAAGTGCGGGTGGTTGTTGGCGCCTAGATTCTACGTTTTTCCTTACGAAATACTTAAATGTATAAATTTTCAGCAGAATGAAGGAATGTCTGGGCTCACACATACATAACCAAATAATACAAAGCCTTGTTGGCTTATGAAAGAATAAAAATATATTAAAAACAAACATATTTCCCGGGAGTTTTAAATTGTACTCTCATCTTCTTTGGTACTTGTCTGTCATTATACGATCAGTCGACTATCACTATCCTTTTAGCCACAAGTTTTTCTCTTGATTTGAAATGCACAATGTACATATAGTTGACTCAGGAAATAGTTGTCTGTAGTAACGCTCTTTGAACGACCAGCTATTGGTCTTATACCCTTAATGTGATAGAGATCTACAGCAGGTCTATATTTTGTTTCATGTTTCTATCTACAAAGTAGCACAAAGCATCAGTATTGGTTACAATACAGAGGTATTGTTATTCTCTCGTTCCAGTGCCTGTGTGGAAGGCCGGAAAGTTAACCATTTCACCAATCCGCCCAATTGCACTGAAACCTTGTTTCAGTCATGAAAGTTGTTCCGATATGCAACAACTTGTATGGTTCAATAGGTAGCACACTATGTTTAACATTAAATATCACAGACCTTAAATATTAACGACACATTTCATATACAAATCATGGGGCTGGAACGATTATTTGATATATCACAATATTCAATTAAGGTATACATACATGTATACAAAATCGGTCGATACTCAGCATTCCCATAGTGTTTAATCCTCCTTTTCCTATGTTTAACGCCAACTATCGCTTTCTTGAATATATACGATACATTGCATATACAACATATTGGGCTGGGACGATTAATCGATAAATTGCGATATTAAATTAAGTTACAGTGTATACATGATCGATCGATTCACGTTATTCCCATAGTGTGCTGCATGACTGTGCTGCATGACTGTTACTAGAAATTTTATTCTGTGCAGGTTCCGGAAACAATAGAACTGCTGTTTCCCATAGCACAATACATCTCCAGCACACACACGCATACACACATATGGAGATACTAGCCAGGTGGCATATGACTAGTAGTTAGCGCCTGATAAGGTAGCTCCTGCGAATTCTTCAAAAGTTGTATAGATTAATGTATATGCTAATTGTATTAATTGTATATCTATGTACTGTAAAGTGCTTTAGAGTGGCTTATTCTAGCTAGATAGGGCTCTATACCAAATGTTATATATTATTATTATTATATTATTATGTTGTACAAATAAACAGGTATGAGGCGACTCATGTGAGGTGCTCTGTAATCTCGGGGGTTTTCTTCGGTGTGTTCTACTAAGGGGACAAAGATTACAACAGCTGTGATTGAGAGCTACTCACTTCCTGCTATTTTTTTGTGATATCTCACAAGACACCCGTCTTCGTATGTCCATAGATGTTGCAAATATATCAAACCCAAATTAAGCAAATACATAATGATGAAAATGAAATAAAAAATACCTTGGCATTTTGAAACAATTGCTTTCTGTCAGTACATTGTTCCTTTTAATATGTTAGAAAGAATATTACTATAACTTTAGACTCAGATATGATTTTTCATAGATTAATGAAAAAACAAAATTTCGTCCTTAAAAGAATTTGCTTGTTCATTGGTCTTTGATGGATGACTATCATCGTTTAATATTTTTTGTTTTCTTCATTCGGATGCGAATTCTGCTGACGATTGACAGAAAAGTGTGCGCACACTTTGAGAACATTTTGTAATACATCCATACTACGTGTTAGTATGTAGAAGCTAATAAAACAGGCTAATCTAGTTGTTCCGAGGTAATTACATTTGCAAACTGAAACGCACGATTAAATGTACTCGCTGAATATAATTTGAGGTTTTCTTAAAAGTAAGCTGTGATTCTGCTAAATGTCAGAAAACCGTTTTAGAAGATTTAACCAATTTTCTTAATTTACTCGTAATTTGTTTATTGTTGAGTTATGTGCCATGTAGTGCAGTTTGTTTTTACATTGAAACCTTGTTCATCGGGTACTAAAACGTCGTTTGTCCGGAAACTAAAACCCATTAACCCGTATACTGGGACGACATCAATCTGAACACCAGGACCCTATCAAACCGAACTCTAGAACCCCACCATCAACCCACTAGAACTTTGACAACCTGCAATTGAAATCCTGACATCCATCTACTAAAACTTGCCATCAAGGCACTATAATTTCGATCTCAAGGTTCTAAAATCTTGACATTAAGGCACTACAGTTTTGAATTCCATGTTCTGTAATATTGACATCCAGCTACTAAAATCTTTACACTAAGGCAGTACAATTCTGACATCCTGGTACTGAAATCTTTACACTAAGGCAGTACAATTTTGACATCCAGCTACTAAAATCTTTACACTAAGGCAGTACAATTTTGACATCCTGGTACTGAAATCTTGACATTAAGGCACTACAATTTTGACATCCTGGTACTGTAATCTTGACATTAAGGCACTACAGTTTTGAATTCCATGTTCTGTAATATTGACATCCAGCTACTAAAAACTTTACACTAAGGCAGTACAATTTTGACATCCTGCTACTGTAATCTTGACATTAAGGCAGTACAATTTTGACATCCTGGTGCTGAAATCTTGACATTAAGACACTACAGTTTTGAAATCCTGGTACTGAAATCTTGACATTAAAGCACTACAACTTTGACATCCTGGAACTGAAATCTTGACATTAAGGCACTACAATTTTGACATCCTGGTACTGTAATCTTTACATTAAGGCAGTACAATTTTGACATCCATGTTTTAAAATCTTGACATTAAGGCACTACAATATTGACATCCTGGTACTGAAATCTTGACATCAAGGCACTACAATTTTGACATCCTGGTACTGTAATCTTTACATTAAGGCAGTACAATTTTGACATCCATGTTTTAAAATCTTGACATTAAGGCAGTACAATTTTGACTTTCTGGTACTGAAATCTTGACATTAAGGCACTACAACTTTGACGTCCTGGTACTGAAATCTTGACATTGAGGCACTACAGTTTTGACATCTTGGCACTGAAATCATGACATTGAGGCAGTACAATTTTGACATCCATGTTTTAAAATCTTGACATTAAGGCACTTGACATCCATGTTTTAAAATCTTGACATTAAGGCACTACAACTTTGATATCCTGCTACTTAAATCTTTACACTAAGGCACTACAATTTTGGCATCCTGGAACTGTAATCTTGACATTAAGACACTACAGTTTTGAAATCCTGGTACTGAAATATTGACATTAAAGCACTACAACTTTGACATCCTGCTACTTAAATCTTTACACTAAGGCACTACAATTTTGGCATCCTGGGACTGTAATCTTGACATTAAGACACTACCGTTTTGATATCCTGGTACTGAAATCTTGACCTTAAGGCACTACAGTTTTGACATCTTGGCACTGAAATCATGACATTGAGGCAGTACAATTTTGACATCCATGTTTTAAAATCTTGACATTAAGGCACTACAACTTTGACATCCTGCTACTTAAATCTTTACACTAAGGCACTACAATTTTGGCATCCTGGTACTGTAATCTTGACATTAAGACACTACCGTTTTGACATCCTGGTACTGAAATCTTGACATTAAGGCACTACAACTTTGACATCC
>NW_018405595.1:1346776-1408050 GCF_002113885.1 Mizuhopecten yessoensis
ACAACTTTGACATCCTGGTACTGTAATCTTGACATTAAGGCAGTACAATTTTGACTTCCTGGTACTGTAATCTTGACATTAAGACACTACAATTTTGACATCCTGGTACTGTAATCTTGACATTAAGGCACTACAATTTTGACATCCTGGTACTGAAATCTTGACATTAAGGCACTACAACTTTGACATACTGGTACTCAAATCTTGACATTAAGGCACTACAACATTGACATCCTGGTACTGAAATCTTGACATTAAAGCACTACAACTTTGACATCCTGGTACTGTAATATTGACATTAAGACACTACAATTTTGATATCCTGGTACTGTAATCTTGACATTAAGGCACTACAATTTTGACATCCTGGTACTGTAATCTCGACATTAAGGCACTACAATTTTGACATCCAGCATTTAAGGCACAATATTGTCGACATCCATGTACTAAAACCTCGTCATTCTAGACATTTGGATTTCCCCAATCTTTTATTGGTGCACATCTTTAATATGGGGAATGTTACTAAAAAAATACCTTTGAAAACAAACAGGACGTTTCATACGACGTTTTCAAATATAGCAGATGAACGAAAATAATAATTTAGGACTAGTTGGTTTAGTAAAACTATTGTATTCAAATATTATGAAGAATTTTTCAAGAACGATCTAAGTTTTTGCAAGAATAGTAAAGAGAGGAAATGCTTGTGAATTCTGTTTACAAATTTATAATACATCGTCAAAACTAAGTCAACGTGGCATGCAAAAGCTAAAAGAATTCCCCAACAACGTCGAGTAATTGTTGCTTAGTGAATAAAAAGTAGGCAATGGACCGTCGACAATCCTTTTATATATATTGCATCCGAAGAGTTGACATCCATATATTCTTTTTGAACAATTTATACGAATCCTTTCATATAAATAGAATCTATCCCTGATGTGAGGTAATTCAAACCCAAGGAATACATTTTTTTATTTTATTTCTGCATCTTATACATGGTATACATTGCCTTAATGCATTGTATTACAATATAATGTTTAGTTGTTTTGCCTCTTCATTTTCTACAAGATTCTTACACAAGTATTTTGCTCTTGTTAGGTAAATTCTTACTTACTTTTGTTCAATTTCCATTTAAATCACTTTTTGAGACTTGAGATTAACCTACTATATCTTGCCATGATTTATGCATACATTGTATTTCAGTACATGTTCAAATGATATGTTTCTTTTATTATTTCTGTTTTGTATATAAATGATTTTTGGTTTTTGAATAGAATACAAGATATAACACAATTTCAAACTTGTGAGATACAGAAAGTTTTACATCATTTTCTTTTGAACAGAACACCACATTTCTTCTTTGGGATGGTTTCTATTAATCCTTACTTTATTTGCTTGACACTGCCTGACGTTTAGCATTTAGAGTAATCGCAACAGCTGGCTAACACATTGACAGTATAATGTGGCATGGTATTTCAGTAAGCTAGCACTCTCAAGTCGGCATAAGATCCGCGCTCTCGCAAGCAGGAACAATACACCAACATACCCCGACTCCAGCACGAACATACACACAAGCGCGCATAAATTACACACACGAAGGCACGTCCATAAACTACCTTAGCTGTCGATAGAACGTTAAACAAAATAAAACTCAACTAAGCCTAGTCACTAGCGACCTCATTGTTTTTTTCACGATTTGTCTGCAAGTTGTGTCATGTGATCTTACTTCTACACACGGACTTAAAAATCTTTCAAACGAACCTACTCATACCGGTCCTACGGGAGCTAGTTTCCTGTCATCTTTATGTCAGAGTCTTTAACTTGTTTAGAAAGTTATATTGTTACGGTAGGGTATTCTATCAGTTAACATGAAAACTACATCGCGTCAATTAAATTTCCTTCTGATGTTAAACCAGTGTGTCAGAGAAAGATCAGGGTGTAATGAATGGTGGATTTTAACAGCATCCATCCATAACATCATTTTAGAATACGATTGAGAGGGTGATTTTGCCAAGTGTTCCACAGTTGATGAAACCTGTTATTAATTGTACTGTACTTTTTCGGAATTCGCCGAACCTTCAAATAAGGTGACTGTCGGCCAACCTACAAACCCTGAATGTCCTCATAGCTAAGAACACAAATACCGATTTGAGATAAACCTCTTTGTATTGATTAGAATTGAGTCTCAGCTCAGCAAAATTTAAAATATGACGAAACATGACCGTTACAAGTTCTTTGAAAATATCTATTATGCTACTGGCCATAAAGACCATATTATACACCTGCTACCCCATGGCATATCATAACAGGTGGCTACCGTGAACCCCTACGAAATATGGAGTTATCTTTCCTGTCTTCTAATAAGAGATCATTGAAGAGACCATGATAGATCTGCTGCTCCTATTGCTACACGTTGGATCTATTTCTGTTCTTTTCTCTAATACTGTTTTCTTTCAATGGTGTCTCATTGATGGAAAGACTTATGAAGTCGTTAGCCTTGTCCCTTTCAGTTCCTCCTCTTTAAGGGGGCGGCGGTAGTCAAGTGGTTAAGGCGTCTGACATTCTGCTACCACTAGCGCTCCAACACTTGGTCGTGGGTTCGAGAGCTACGTTGGGCAGTCGCAAGGTACTGGCCGTAGGTTGGTGCTTTTTCTCTGGGATCTCCGGCTTTCCTCCACCACCAAAATCTGGCACGTCCTTAAAATCCTCTTTAAGACCCGTTATCTACTTGAAATTGTTGCAAATAACAACGATCAGGCAGATATGTTACATGTAAACAATTATTTTTGCTTTTGTCAAAGGGAGATGGTACTTCAATGAAGTTGCCTAGATTGCAGAACAGGACAGGTGTCTTATTCTTTACGTGCTACACTGTAATACTAAAGAAACATGTGATATTCTTAAAAGTTTGAAACCATTTAAAGCATTTGGAATGTTTCGGAAAACAATTTTTGAACACTTTCATCATCTATTTTTTGGAAACACTCTTTGATAGGTCATAGAAGGACGAAACAGCCGTATTGTGCAGAGTAGTTCATACACTTTGCAATTATCAAATTGTATAGTTGCAATCACACGCGTGTGTCTGACGTCCATCCTTAAAACACTAGTCTGTAATGTTGGATAATTAAAATTGATTCAACCCTTGTTTTTCATAATTTAGTAACTAATGAAGAAGGCACATTAAGTATTCTCTGACAAATCTAAGGCCTTTGACTATTTGTGGCATAAGGGGCAAATAATTAAATCAAAATCATATTTTTTAGTTTTGTCTACAAATAATCAAAAGGGGGAACATACCGGGAACAAAACACAAATATTTTCGCAGGTAAAATGTGCAAAGATAAGGTGTTGAACATACCGCTGAACTTCATATCTTTTGCAAATTTTAAAAACATTTCGTAATGGTTTTGTATGATCAGATGTTGATTACCAAATAGTAATATCTAATATCTAGACAAGATGAAAATGGATTTTATTGCCTATGAATATAACCACAACGGTGATGCAATGATGTCACGCGCTACAGCGGGCGAGAGCTTCAGGGAAATATGTTTGCTTATCTGCTTTACTCTACGCTCCAAAACCAGACTCCGTTTGATGTAGCCCAATCGAGTATTATTCTCCTGATACTATTTTGGCGTCGTTTTCAAGCTGTCGTCTTCACTTGAGTGTGAAAAGAAAAGATGTCTTACACATTCTGTCGATTATTACGAACAAACAAAAGACTAATTACATTCTCTTTTTCCTCCTCAGATGTAATTTAGATTAACGCACATGTGAAATATTCAGAGATTGTTTTTTTTCTTGAGACGTGAAAATGATTGTTTGTAAATTACCTCGTTTTCATATGCTTCAGCACTACCTATTGATTAATTTGAGTTCATGCTTAATACATTTCCACACCTTAATTGCCTCGTCTCGGTATTTTTTTAATCAGTGTTTTTCATCAATGTCAATAGCATATCAAGATTTTTACACTTTAATTACATGTGCACGTTATATATTGTCGGAAAAGTTGGGGATGGTGTAAAAAGGCTACTAAAATATATGGCTATCATCATTCTATTATTTGAAAAGCTAATTGTTTTATGATTGTCTTTCACCGACTTAGACTGTCTCAATAACAGCAACACTTCTTCCTTGCATGTCGTTTCTGTCTCTCTTATTATTTGATGGATTAAATCGGTAACATCGAGAAATAGGATTGTGCTTAGCAGGTCAGTGTGAAGGGAGATGATATATTGATACGTCTGACTCGTAATAAATTACTCTCCCGTCAGTTTCGGAATTTCTTTAAATTACACCGTAGATAAAATGAAACAGACACACTAATTTATTGAATAAATGTCAGCTAGACATCGCCTAGAAAAATTATTTATACAAATTTATTCAATTATAAGTATTGGCTGTCATGAGTGTTTCTGCCTTTATAGTTTGCGGACTCTGAAACCTGCCGTCTTATTTCAATCTCTACAAAGGTAACATTTACATGTATGTGCTGATATAGAAGCCTTCAGCCTTGCACTGAGGCTGCACGCCACAATATAACAAACTTACCAGGAAATAAGCCCTGGTCGTCTTCATTTAATGCCATAACAAAATAACATCACTGCATGTCAAGAACCACCATTTAACATACTGGGAATACAGAATGATAATGACGATTTGCATCACTGCATGTCAAGAACCAACATGCTGGTAATCAGACCCGGTTTGTCTATATGAAATGTAGAATGTAACTGACAAAATAACATCGTTGCATGTCAAGAACCATCAACAAATATACCAGGAATCTGACCTGATCCATCCATATATAACTTAAAGCATCATTACATGTCAAGAACCACTAGTTTTTATAAAGTGAATCAGATCCGGGTTGTCTATATAAAATGTAGAATGTCAATGACAAAATAGCATCGTTGCATGTCGAGAAAAGCAAATTTTACATACAGGGAATCAGACTCGGATTGTCTTCATGTAATGTAGAATTCCAATGACAAAAAAACATCTTTGCATGTCAAGAATCATCAACAAATATACCTGGAATGAGACCTGGAATGAGACCATAATATAAATGATAAAATAACACCATTGCAAGTCTAGAACCACCAGGTCACATACAGGGAATCAGGACTGGGTCACCTCTATATACGGTATAATTTCAGTAACAGAATTCCAACATTGCATGTCAGAATAAACTTCAGCGAATATATGGAATTAGTGACATTTTTGATTTTCATTAATTTTACATGTATTTAACATTTGAAAAATGTATATTTACAATACTTTTTTTTTATATATGCGGGCGGATTGACGTAGGAGTAAATAGAAGATAGGTTACCTCGTCCAGGACACACCAATTTTGATTCTAATCTATCGTCTTATACATGTATGTCATTGAATCTGTACAATACGTGCATTTTTAGTCTTTTCATTCATTCATTCATATCTTTATTCCTCCAAATTTGAAGAGTTACAAATGACATATATATGGGTTACAAAGATAGATACACAAAGGACATAAGTATAAGGTAAAATGAAAAAGAAAAATCCGTGGAATCAAACAAAAAACGTTACATGATCACACAATATATGAGGTACACAACGGTAAATAAAGACATACACAGGACTATATCAAACAGCAAGGGAACATGTATGTAACGACAGGACTGTCAAATTGCCAGGATGAACCAGATATGATACGAATGCATATGATTTACATGTCTGGCAGACTATCGTCGTTAATTAAACGTAAGAAGGGATACTTTTTCGGCATAAATACAACAAAATCTCTTGCAAAAGATGCTAAAAGGCGGTCCTCATTAACAAATATGTCTTTCATGGCAGTAGATAGACTGCCGGGGAATGTCGCAATTTGCACCTCCCTACATGAGTTAGCAAGAACAACAAACACATTCACCGGATAATCGTTGACTATTTTGGTGAAAAGTTCATCACGTAGAGTTAGCAATGTGGGACTACGGCAGTCTAATATACAATGCGCAACTGCATCTTCTACAAAGATATTGCACTGGGCACATGATAGTTCACTATAAGGTGGAATACCCAATAGCTTTGCAACGTTTTTACACGTTGTGTTGAGATAAGGGAAACATTTAGATAGGTACCATAGTGGGGAAGGGCTGATCTCACAATGCAGGTGTTTAAATCTTAGGAACTCATCACGAGCATTGAGACGTTCTCTCCATTGCGAGGAGTACTTACCTAATACGACACCTTTTGTGAAGTGTTTCCAATAGTTTTTAACCGGGACAAACCCAGTTTGCAAAAATTGGTACAAAAAGTCTTGTAGATCATATTTGTGAAGTATGTCCCAGATGTCTAGAACAAAACCTTTTGCGTTACAACAAATGCCAAAATATACATGAAAAAGTCGCAGTAAGAACAATCTCTTTGCTGTAAAACGTGCAGCTGTACTGCATAAAGCAGAGAAGAATCGAAGTTTCGATAATTCAATGTTTAAACGTATGGACGTAAGTCCAAGCATACTAAGGACAATATTTGATCTAGTGCGCCGCGGAAAACCTTGAATTAGCTTTGCACACAAATGGTGTCAGGTGTGTACATTATACTTATGAGCGAAGACATTTATCACTAGCAGCTTAAATGCTAACAGTGACGTGCGGTGAGTAATTTATTTGCGCGATACTAAGAATTGCTACGGCTCGGAACGCGCTACATGTATAATTATAAAGACCGACTTCTATAAATACCTACATCGATTCCTTAATTCCAGCACGTGTCAAATCACACTTTCTGATAGCGTCAAAAATGTTCATTTGGCGCTAACACATCTGGTTCTACAACGTGACGTACATATGTGACGTCATCACACCTTTCCAAAATGACGCTTCATCATTTGACCGTATTGCTCTAAAAGGGACCATACGCAAGCGGCGTAGCCAATCTGATATCCAATTTAGCCGTCTCTGTCGATTATTTGTATTGTGAGATATGTTTTGCAGACATTTTTATGGTTATAGGCAGATTTATATAACACAGTTGATCATATCTGTTCGGATTATGGATTGAAGCGAGAGTGTTCCATAATTGAAAACGAGTTGGTCAAATCGAGTTATGAGAAGTTATTACCATCCAACAAGAGTACCCGATATGTATATGTACTGACAGCCGATATGTTTTTACGGTCAACTAAAGGACGTGTGATGTACCAGATTGTGATCGCATCGGACAGTGCTATTTGTAATATAGAGTATACAGCAATTTACGTTCCTGAAAATGTAGTAATTTAGTTTTGTATTTCGGGTTTATTTGGTTTCGTTTAGTACTCGTTTTACCCCATTTTACATGTTACTGGTGTAAGGCACGAACATAAAGATACAAAACATGTTCACGTCTGTTACCTTTTTGATATGATATCTCATTGGATACGGTTTCGTTATAATATCATTTTTCACTGTTTCGATATAACATCTCCTCGGATACCGTTTCGTTGTGATTGTCCTTTGGTTCCCGTTTCGTTATGGCATCTCCCTGATAAACATTTTGTTAAGACATCTCCGTGTTTTCCATTTCGTTATGGTTTCTCCTTGGTGCCCGTTTCGTTAAAATACCTTCTTTGTTACCGTTTTGTTTAAACATCTCCTTGCTTGCAGTTTCGCTATGTTATCTCCTTGGTTGATTTTTTTGTCTTTCCCTATCGATTTTCATTTTAATTAAACCCTTATTCTAGTTTTTACCGTTTTTGTACGATAGCCCGGAGCCCGATGTATCATTGTTGTTAACGAATGGTAATTAGAACCTTGTCTTAATTAGATATCGTCATGCCTGATTCTGCCCTATTTTCTTGGGTTTGTTTTTGTAACTTTGTTAACACAATTAAGTATGTTATTGCATTAGGGAACGAAATAAATGTATAACATGTTAACTAGACATACTGACGTGGTTAATTACTTTTAAGATATGGTCACTTAACATACAAATGGATGTACTGCTTTTAAACTTCAACGACAAACAAATGTGCACGTTTCCAATGCCTATAGCTTAGTTGTGAGTTAAGAAAACTATCCTGTATCTGTGTTTGGCGAAAAGACATATTCAACATCCCCAGGCCAATAGCAAAGCTGTTAAAAAGTTCCCCGATCGGACGTGAAAAGGAATGGGGTCATGATCACCTGCCCGATTACGTCCCACATTAAGAAGCCGGTGCGCTAGCATCCGGACCAAAAATGTGATTAACATAAGTTTAAATAACTTGTAAAATAAATAAAGGTCATATTTAAAGCTGTGAATCACCTAATGTAGCGAACAATGGAATTAAGATCTAAGCAGTTTTATTTACGACAAAACGTAAACTATAGTATAACGCGAGCAGATGACACTGACACTATGAAGCCAACCAATGAGTGAAATACGATGGCCGATAGCGGCCGACAGAACACTCGTATTAGTAAAAAGTGTTCTGTCTGACAGTTTGTCAAATTATAAGTGGGCATTTTACACATTTTGTAAAAAGTATCAACTGTCATGACACTTGGTCAATTCATGCATGGCAGTTTACTCATTTTACTTTCACAAAATAAACACTGGGGTAGGAGGGAGAGATGGAAATAGGGTAACATTCCAAAGGTTTAAACATAAATCACACGGATTAGACGGTATTTTTAACTGTTCATTGTGTACACTGGGAGCAAAAGGGAATTCCTGCTATGAAGTAGGTAAAACGATGCTGTTTAAAAAGTATTTATATTATAAATGTATAAGTATACTGTTTTGAATATGTAAACTTAAGGATTTATTGACGATCACAAGTTCAATACTAAAGGTAGCACTATACTAGACTCTACTGGCAGCAGGATAACCTTTCTTGGTCATGTTACACACCGTGTGCCTGATTTGAAGGTCACAAATAGGAGGCTAATAGTTGTTTTAAAAGTTGTTTTGATAGAAATGATGGCATAGTCAAAGTCTGCATACATTTTAACCGTAATGTTTGATTTACTCTTTTTTTTCTTAATATACCACACAGTTGTTACAATCTTGATACAATATTTCATACCATTAACTTAACTTATCCGGGAGAACACGGTAATGATAATTGTAATTATTGTAATACTCAGTGACTATTGGCAAATTAGTAGTATACATATCATGTTATTTTCAGTGACATTCCAAAATGCAGACTGAACCTCAAGGCAGTAAGTATACTGTAGTGGTATGTAATGTTCAACCCTTCGATTTGATGTATGCGTTGTATCTCCTAATACGCATAATGTCCTGATACATGTAATAGTATAATAATATATTTGAGATATACAATATGTATTACATTTTATCGTTGCGGACATATGTTTGCGCAGTCATTAGCTCATTTGGGTGTCTGTTTACATAAGTATGCTAAATGCTCCAATCCCTTTCGAAAATTCACATGATATGCGGTTTATTCCACACACAAAATTTCACGAAATATATATTATTAAGCTAATGTTCATGAACTGAAACTTCATATCAAAATTGAATGTGAAATTGTTTTGCATGCCTTATTGAATGCCTTATAAGCTGAAAGTGAGGAATATGTCGAACATTTTATTAATATAATCAATACTGCTTAGTTTTCAAAACGATTTTCGAAAATATCATTTTCTATTACGTCACAATCATTGATCTGTGTTATAAAATTTGCAGAAAGCATGACATGTCTACGCTACTATGGATTATCTTTTGTTCATTTTAGTCCCTCAGCCCTTGGAATGTGACCCTATTTCCATATCTCCAACCTCCCCCAATGTTTATTTTGTGAAAGTAAAATGAGTAAACTGCCATGCATGAATTGACAAAGTGTCATGACAGTTGACACTTTTTACAAAATGTGTAAAATGCCCACTCGTAATTTGACAAACTGTCAGACAAACACTTTTTACTAACATGAGTGTTCTGTCGGCCGCTATCTGCCATCGTAGTAAAAAGCTGACAACACAATTTATAACATATAATTACATTCAAGCAAATTGTAATGAAATACTAGACGTTCTGCCTTAACTGAAGCAAGGCCAGTCTGCTGGCGAGGATAGAATCAGAACATGTTACGAAGTTCTATAGAAACCATTTTATTTACCTTGAAGCGTATTGTATGTGTCTTTATAAGCAAGTAAATATCCACACACTTGGAAAATAGCAGAAGTCATGGCACTGTTTTAAAATGGTGACAGACATTTTCTTACCAATTTATGGCCAATTTCTCCATTATCAACAGCCGGGGAAGTGTTTGAAAACTTAAGCATCAGCCTGGCCTTATGACTACTGTATACATCAGTCATGGAGAAAAACTGACCACATATATATACCGGCAGTATCCTGCGACTTTTTAGGCTCTCGATCAGTTTTGGAATAAAGATTTGATGATGAAGTCAAAAGAGATCTTACGGAGTGAATATCTGGGTGGAAATTTCATTGGAAATATTTTTATAAAAAGGTTTTATTTCAATAATAATTATTATTTTCAATTAAGCATAAGGAAGCAACAGTGTTCTTCTTTATCGTCAAATTCAATTCTTTAATTATCTATATAAATGATATTGCCGATTTATTTCAATAAGTTACTCTTCTTTTCGCAGTTGATACTACTTGGGTATAACATATCATCCTTATGTACCAACAAAGAGAATTGGAGTCTGTTAATGATTGTTCTCGATTTCGTAGGAAATATTTCGGTGGGAAAGAAAGCTTAAGTAACAGTTATGTTAAACGTTACAGACACTGGGGAACGTCTGTATCGATAATTTAGATTTTGTATTGAGTCAAGAAATTCTGTCAACTGTAGGTAAACGAAGCCAACTCCAGCTTTTACATAAAATGAACACTTATTTATCTCCAGATATCTTAAACCATCTCTTGTCGCAGACAGTTAAAAACAACAACCAGTTCGACTTAAAAAGGATGAACGTCACACAAACACAGTTGAATGCAGCTTTAAAATGTGGAAATAGGTACAGTATGCCAATAGTGAAATACACTGCATCATACAGCTGTTTCGTCCCTCTTGGACCCATCGGTGATACTACGGCCCAAAAATAAAATAATGATGATAAAATTCCTCGTTTTGGGATTTTCTTGTCTTTCTTTTACGCTTCGCAACTGGAATTTGTTGGATATTTAGTACGTGGTGGACGTCATTTGATTGTTTTGCATGTCTAGCTTGGACATTAGTGTAGTTCCATTGGAGGGTGACATTTACAGAGTGAATCTATTCGCCCGGATTATAACTATTGCCATCCATATAAGGAAGTCGCACATTTACTTTGAATGTCCAGATTTCAGAATTGGAAGGCGTATCATGTTTCGTTTATTTTGATTTTGAGTCTAATTAGGTTTTGTTCACATCTATCGGTTTTGTTTTGTTTTGTTTTGTGCAACGTCCTATTAACAGCTAAGGTTACATAAGGACGTGCCTCCATGTACGTTGTGTTTGCGTACATGTGCTGGAAGCAGGATTTGTTGTTGATTTTGCCTCCATCTAATTGTGTAACTGAACAAAAATGTATTTAGGCATGTGTATCCCCTCATCAAGTGTGTTTTTGTGATTTGTTTCTGTACTAATTAAATCATGTCAGCTTATTGAATTAAACGGACTCCTGGTTTGACCTGTAAATACTATTCAAATCTTCATAAACTCTGTTTCTTTGTGTTTATATTTATGTAAGTATTTCAATGTATTAAATAATTACAGAATATCACGCTGTATTTTCAGTGTTTGTCGTTCGAACAATTTTCTCATTCCGAGCACGTGGATAAAATCGGGAGGCCACCGCAGGTGGACTCGAGATTTTATCTACATGCTCGCAATGATAAACTTGTTCTCACGACAAACACGAAAAATAATGTATGATAAACTATTTATCATCTATATACTACTATCTTTTGTGATTTGTTTCTGTACTACATGTAATTGAATCATGTCAGCTTATTGAAGTAAACGGATTCCTGGTTTGACCTGTTTACTAGTGTATACTATACCGATTATACTAGTCTTCGTGTTTTGCTTTATTTATACTACTATCTTATATATTTCCCCATTAAAAAACTCAACTAAACACTATGTCCAAATGACTTCTAAGCTCAATGGAAAACAATCCTATCGTCATTGGCTTTTCCATATGCACATTTACACCTGAAATGGTGTTGTTATTCTCTCAATATTTTCCCGTTACTTTGTATTGATATGTTTTTGACGGACTATTTTTTTTACGCGGATTACTTTTGTGTGGACACTATTTCCGGTTTTGCACATCATCTGGCGCGAGCAGATCATGTTGCCGGTAGGTTGTACATGTGTATAAAGCAGTATATAGATGATAAAGTGGATTCCTTCCTAAACCTGTAAATACATGTACCATTCTAAAGCAAATACCGTGTATAATATTTATACTGCATACCATACAAAACCAGTAAATAGGTACATTATGTACTTACACGTAACCTTTAAACATAACTTATTTCGTAAATAACCAGTGAACACTGTACTTCGTCAAAAATGACACACTAAACAAGATAACCCAATATGTACAATGTATACACTGCACTAAATCCACGTATTTTATTATCTTTATACATGTACAGTGTACATTGTACCAACACGAGGCTTCTGACCAGAAACCGTCACGCCATATAAAACAGAAACAGTTTTACTCTTAGCAAGTATTAAGTCAAATGGTAAAAGCACATTCCGTCGATAGTTTTTACATTATCCGGATGTTGATGAACATTAAGCTGTCATCGTAAATGACGGTCGTTCTAATCACGATTTATTTATATTACATTACGTTTCCAAGGTGACGCCAACATCCCAAGGACGCTTTATACTATAAAAGTAGATTATTGGCCACCGATGTTTTTCTCCAAACATCCTTGTTTAGAAAATGACGTTTCAGTACATCTGCCCACTGTCCATGTATATGACCAGGGACGAATTGTGTCCAGTCTCTTTGGCTTAATGATACTCTCAGTCTAATGCTCAAGTCCGCATTAACAATTTTAAAAGGACTTCAGGTGATGTTTACATGTATCCATGAATTATGGACCTGGACTAAGAAATACATATCGAGGTTGAAAGCAGAGGTGACTATAGCAGAGTTATGATGGTCCGCAACTGACGTCCTGAATTGCTTTATTATACGTCATTGTATATTTAACCATTCCATTCCTCATGTCACGTTGCATAGTCAATTATAGTATGTAGCACATGCTTTTGTTGTTGGAATGAAGTTTCTGTAATAGATATACATATTTGTCATATGATGTTTCCCTCAAAAAAAAGTTCTCGATTCACAGCCTGTTTTAGAATGGGTACTGTAAAGGCTTAAATTGATACATGAAAATCCCCTAGCCTATTTTAAAAAGTGGTCTGTGATATATCAGGTGTTCTTATAACAGTTTCTGTAGCAGATTCACAAAACCTTGACATGGTATTGTTCGTCTTATCAGAGTTGGAATTAGCAATAGACATAGTATGACAGGATACTGACGGTGTCAAAAACACGACTGTTTCATTAAGAACTTTTGTTTCCGTTGACGTGAATCTGCACAAGGTCGACATCATATGGCCAGTCTCTACAATCAACATCCTATGACCAGTCTCTACAATCAACATCCTATGACCAGTCTCTACAATCGACATCCTATGACCAGTCTCTACAATCGACATCCTATGACCAGTCTCTACAATCGACATCCTATGACCTGTCTCTACAATCACCATCCTATGACCAGTCTCTACAATCGACATCCTATGACCAGTCTCTACAATCGACATCCTATGACCAGTCTTTACAATCAACATCCAATGACCGGTCACTTCAATCAACATCCTATGACCTGTCTCTACGATCGACATCCTATGACCAGTCTCCACAATCAACACCCTATGACCAGTCTCCACAATCAACATCCTATGACCTGTCTCTACAATCGACATCCTATGCCCAGCCTCTACAATCGACATCCTATGACCTGTCTCTACAATCGACATCCTATGACCTGTCTCAACAATCCCCATCCTATGCCCAGTCTCTACAATCGACATCCTATGACCTGTCTCTACAATCGACATCCTATGACAAGTCTCTACAATCAACATCCTATGACCAGTCTCTAGAATCGACATCCTATGACCAGTCTTTACAATCAACATCAAATGACCGGTCACTACAATCAACATCCTATGACCTGTCTCTCCAATCGACATCCTATGACCAGTCTCCACGATCGCCATCCTATGACCAGTCTCTACAATTGACATCCTATGACCTGTCTCTACAATCGACATCCTATGACCTGTCTCAACAATCCCCATCCTATGCCCAGTCTCTACAATCGACATCCTATGACCTGTCTCCACAATCGACATCCTATGACCAGTCTCTACAATCAACACCCTATGACCAGTCTCTATAATCGACATCCTATGACCAGTCTCTATAATCAACATCCTATGACCAGTCTCTACAATCAACACCCTATGACCAGTCTCTATAATCGACATCCTATGACCAGTCTCTATAATCAACATCCTATGACCAGTCTCTACAATCGACATCCTATGACCAGCCTCTACAATCGACATCCTATGACCAGTCTTTACAATCAACATCCAATGACCGGTCACTACAATCAACATCCTATGACCTGTCTCTACAATCGACATCCTATGACCAGTCTCCACAATCAACATCCTATGACCAGTCTCTTCAATCGACATCCTATGACCAGTCTCTACAATCGACAGCCTATGACCAGTCTCTACAACCAACATCCTATGACCAGTCTCTACAACCGACATCCTATGACCAGTCTCTACAATCGATATCCTATGACCAGTCTCCACAATCAACATCCTATGACCAGTCTCCACAATCAACACCCTATGACCAGTCTCCACAATCAACATCCCATGACCAGTCTCCACAATCAACATCCTATGACCAGTCTCCACAATCAACATCCTATGACCTGTCTCTTCAATCGACATCCTATGACCAGTCTCTACAATCGACATCCTATGACCAGTCTCTACAATCAACATCCTATGACCAGTCTCTACAATCGACATCCTATGACCGGTCTCCACAATCAAGAACGTTATTTTGGATATGATAGTTGGACCACCTTTCGCAGTTCGTCCGTTCTAGCGGTTTATCGGATATATAAATCAGCCTAAGCCGACATCATGGTGGACACAACATATAAGTTATATTTAACTGTCATAGCCGACACTATATGGAACATAACATAGTGGCTATATTAGACAGGATTTCGGGATGCACATTTTTATAGTGTTTTAGACACAGGAGAAAGGACATGTCCCGAAGATAAATCTTCAGGACGACTATCTCATTGTGTTGTCGAGGGCTCCCAAAAGAACCGGACGTGTTAAACACCCGGAGGAATATTAACTTTATTTATTGCCACGTTTTTAAAAGAAAACATTCAAATAGAACTTCATTGTAAGCAGCAAATCGGTAAAATTGAATAAAAATATGGGAGCCCTGGAGCCCTCCCCACACCCCTCCTCTTTGATTTCCTGATTTTCTCTTTTTTAGAATAATGATTAATTTTATATGCTATATTGAATCGAAATCGAAATGGGTTGAATCAATTCGTGATATGGAAAGATCAATAACCGTTTAATGTTTTATTTTTATGGCACTATGCGGTTTCGTACATTTAGTTGCAATAGTTTTATGTTGCGGGCTCAAAGGGGATTACATTTTTTTTGCAAAAAAGTATGCATAATTCAAAGTACACAATTACGTGATAACAGAAATATTTTCAACTGCATGATCGCGTCTGCGGTTATTGACATGAACACGAGTAGTCACCCCATATTGACGTCGTTTGTTTACATAGTTAATATTCGATAAGTAAAATAACCCATTGCCTACGTGATGTTAAGTATCAATGATATAAACGCCTCGGTACCCATATACATGAACGACAAACGATATATAGAGGTTACATAACGAGTGGTTGTTGAATATGGTATTTATTTCCCTCGAGCTAGTTAATTTTCAAAAGTTACAAAAGACACGAGCTTTAAATTGAGCGAGTGCTTTCTGTAACCTTTGAAAATTAACTAACGAGAGTGAAATAAATACCATACTCAACAACCACACGAGTCGTGTGATCTTTTTCTGCCACAATCTCAGTCGGAAACAGCTGGAGTATTTCCTGATTTGAATAACATACCCACATTTTGTTGACAAGGCTGCCGTAGTGATATGACCCATATGTAAAAAGTCACTCATTAATATTCAAAAATGACCCTTTTTTTACAAATTGAATAATTTAATTTTATGTTTCAGCAAAAACTTCGTGAAAAAGTAAAATAGATGAACGACTTTAGATATTGAGAGTATGCAATATTGCATTAATTAATATAAATTAACCACGGACTATATGCGCGTAAGCATATCGTACGCAACAAATTCGTGAAAAAGTAAAATAGATGAACGACTTTAGATATTGAGAGTATTGTACGAAGTCTGACCCCCTCTCCCAAGTGATGAAGACGAACTAATCGCTGTCAATGTCCAAAACCATAGGCATTGTACGTTTCTTCGTGAGGTTCTATGGTTGACATTTATAGTGAAAGTTCCGCCATAGACAGGCCCATATATATTACGTCTGGTTTTCACGACCTGGACACGCGACGGTATGGCATGGAAACGATATCGAGCGTCTGTAGCAGTTTTGCCTGAAACTAGCGATCAAATCTTTAAACATCATCTTCTTTTGGTATTGCCTTAATAACCCCCTTTTCCCATCGCATAACCTCACAAAAGTCACCAACATTTGCCGGATGTTGACAGCAGTCGACGTAAACAAAACAGCACGCGGCAAAAAGCGCGTGAAAAAAGTCGTCCGGTCAAGGTTCATCTTCTCGACCAATCAAAACTACGGAAGGTCATATACCACGTGTGGTGTATAACTTATATGTATTCAACAGTCTGCATGTCTATACAATGATCTGAGAGTGGAATAACACAGCGTATTGTGGTAGAAACTTATATAATTGGTCGGTCCTCCAATATATCCCCTCGCGATAATTATCATCATCATTTCTCTAATATATGCCCTCGCGATAGTCATCATCATCACTTCTCTACATGTAATATATGCCCTCGCGATAGTCATCATCATCATTTCTCTAATATATCCTCGCGATAATCATCATCATCATCATTTTTTTAATATATTGCCTCATCATCGTCAACACCATCATCATCATCATCATCAGCATCATCATCATCATCATCGTCATTTCTTGAAATGTGCGCTCGTAAAATCATCGTCGTCGTAGCCGTGGTTGTATTGATGGACATTGTCGTATGTAACTAATCTTCCCCTATTACCGAAACCAGGCCATGCAGTGTTCACAATGCTCAAACACGTAGGTGTAGAGAAAGAGCTCAACTAAGCTAACAAATTTACTAGACTTGCTACCGGTATCTTCCAAGAATACTCAAGGGAAATAACTTTGGTTTCAAAAAGCCTGTCTACATATTCCTTTAACTGATTGATAATTTATGGCCGTGAATAAACTACATAACCGATATTTGAAAAAGTATTCGTTGAGTCCCTGGCCACGAATCAACGATCTCGGGAGTCCGATTCACGTTGAAACACAAGATCATTTCCTCCAATATTATTGACTAATTATCCACAATTATTGATTGTTTGAAGTATGTTGATGCTAAAAAGCAATATGCCACGTTAACACAACCGACAGGAAATAATGGTGTGTTTCAAGCAAGAAATAAACTCACATAAGTGTATGTTGTATGTATCATTACGTTAATTCCTCAAACTATGAAGCCAGTTTCTGTAAACATATCTTTTATAGCGCACTCAAAGTTTAGCGCATCGTCAAAGGAGGGGTGCCAATTTCTTCTGGTGGCTATCATCGATAGATTTTATGTTTTGTATATACATACCTTGGGATTATGCCATCATGATATGACATGACATTAAGGTCAGCTTGGAGACCATTCCGAGATATAAGTGGGTAAAGTGGGGGATCAAAATCACAAATGAACGCTTTTTTACAAAACTACATGTAATTTTTCAAAAGTTTGGTGTATTGTGTAACACTAAAACTGCAAATACTAAAAAAAAATGGCCGAAAAGAGTAGCACATTGGTGATAAGTAGGTCACCTTGTTCAATATTGGCTTAATTATGTCAACAAGTATCTTAAACAAACCTGAAGAATTGTGGTTCAAAAATAATNGGGGGGGGGGGCGTTGTTTCCTCATTCTTTTGAACCCTTTTATTCATGTTTATAATAACTACATGTAAACTTATTGGTACATCCGACCTTCGGAGATATTAGACCAGAAAAATACAAACGTATGTAAATGATTACTTTTTGATATATCTGAAAGTCGAATGCTTGTCTAAATAAACGTGTGACTTTTGTGCTAAAAACGCTGTCTTTATGAATAAAAGTGTTAAAAAAGAAGAATAAAGAAAAGAGAAAAGAATCTCTCCCCCACCTTGGCTTACTTCGACAACCCCCGAACAAAACGTTCATTTGTGATTTTGGTCCCACACGCAACCTCCTAATATCTCGGAATGGTCTCCAAGCTGACCTTTGTTTCATGTCATATCATAATGCCACCCGCACTTTTCAACAGTTTAACTAGCGCGTTGACGATTTAGGGGACCGACGCAATATGTAATAGAGAACAATATAAATTAACCTGAATTGACGCATTGATAATTTAGAGCACTTTTAAAGCGCGTAAAGCCCTGAAATATGAATACCGCTGAATATCACATTTATCACTTAGAAGATCACGCAATATGTTCAAGGCAGTCTATGAGATGAAACGGGGCACGCGTTGTTTTCAACAAAACTTTTTTCAGGTTTAATATTTATGGTAATATCAACCATTCAAGATTTATTTTACTGCGCCATTAAGATCATGAAACCTGGTTACCAATTGATATTCATTTATGGTTTAAAAAATAAATGGCAAACATATAGTTATTGCTATATTTGAAAAGAATTCTACACTCGGTGAATAAACATTATATGTAAATTATAAATTTCGCATAATATGAACAATGTGAAGAAGACGGGTTTTAGAGTTTACTTTAATTGCTGATATTCTCAAATAATAAATTGACAAAAAATTACCAACTTGAAAATCGTCACATCGCGCGAGTGTTGTCACGAAGTGTGAAAACGCAAAACTCCCCACAAGCGTATTATTCAAATTGTAAAGAACAAGTGAGCGAATAGTTTTATTTGTAGAGTGGAAACAAGAAAATTGTCATACTGCGTATATTTTCTACTGAGACAATACGAAAATCATCACACCGCGAATTAGAGTCGTATTTAATGCGAAATTACAGTCGTATTTAATGTCAGTTAATGCGAAAATGGCAACATCGCCTAAACTTTGTAGACCGTAAACATCTACACCGATCTGGTATAGTGAGTCGTTCATTGTCTACACGATAAACGTACATGCGGCTTGCATGTACTTGGAGACGAATTGCATACACTTTGATGTAACTATAATACCATCGCTGCTTCATACATATTGACGA
Source organism: Mizuhopecten yessoensis (assembly GCF_002113885.1). NCBI lineage: Eukaryota > Metazoa > Mollusca > Bivalvia > Pectinida > Pectinidae > Mizuhopecten > Mizuhopecten yessoensis. The sequence continues at coordinate 1,366,369 of NW_018405595.1, forward strand.
CGGCTCGTGGCCCCGTTTGCCTTTTATCTTCCCGTCAGAGTGATAATTGAGGTATGTACCAGGCACCAATACCAGGCCTTACTCGGACAGACGTTTAACAACGGTCAATGAGTATTTTTGCAGCATTTGTATTTACAAAATATGCAAAAACCGGTTATATTGGACTTAAGAATCATCCTACATCTAAATTGGATTCTTCCAAGCTTTCCCACTTACCGTGTTCAATAGCTATATAGTTTGATAGGAATCTGCAGACCGCGTTTTTTTGATATCAGCATAGAGACTTAAGTCGTCTCTTCACTCGTATAATTGAGAGTTGTCCGTGGGAAATGGAATAAGACCCCTAAAATGGTCATAGTCGCCATCGGGGTTTCCCCGGATGTTTCAATTTCCATGGATTACATGTTTTTATGTGTGACTGGATTCGCTCCAAAACTCAGGTATCCTGTGTTGTCATATCGATTTTAAATCGGTTTAAAATATAGCGCGTGCTCCCGTGTATTCACATGGATTAAGATTGCAATGAATTGTTGTTTTAGTGCCATCGACTCAATGCTGTGAATTTTAAGAGCTTGAGATATATTGTAGCTTTCGGTCGCCCCAGTTGGGTAGGCTACATGTATGTGTTAGGGTTTATTGATGGTGACAATTTGTTAAGCTGGTACATTTTAGAACACTGTTTATTGGTCCTTTCTGCTCCTATGCGTGTCGATAAGGAACACCTTTAGTATATACGGTTATACATTTCAATGTTTTTACCGCGAAGGTTCTAAGACACTGTCATCTTAATGAAATATCAGTTCAGGGACGTTGTCCACTTGAGCAAACTTAAAGTCTAATTTATGGTACCACCAAACTAAAATATAATTCCAGTTGATTTCGTTGTTTCGTTGTGGTTTGACGTGGCGGTAACACGTTTGTCACGTGATGATGACGTGATGATGACGGATGTACACGTCACGATTGGCACCATAGAAGTCATTTTGTGTATGTAATAGGATATCATATTGGGCTATTGCCATTATCACAGAGGAAATCCACTATAATACCGTTGGATTGCGTCACATTAGTCGCCTTCTAGTGACAAACAGCTGGCTATGCAATTCTGTCCCCCAAACCTGGTGGAGACTTAACAAAGGGGAAATGTTAGCCATAATGAAACCATCACAGAATCAATGTTTTTCATGATTTTTCCAATACTTGCGAAACTTGTTACGTAACAGGTTTTCACTAAAACACGATCTACTCAAGCTAATTATTGTTATTCCAGACATAATGTACTTATGCTAGTTTGCTTTTAAGTAATGAACCAAATCAATACTATTATTGATTAATACTATATTGCCTTTACCCCCCATCCTTGCTGTATCGGGATTGTTTGATCAGGGTCATTTATTTGCATTTACGACAGTGATGAATACTCTTAATAAAAATAGTATCAACACTTTGAATGGTTTCTCAAACACATGTCCGTTGTAGAGGCCGCGACCTACTTTGACTTCTGAAGTAAACGTCCTCTAGATATGTTGCCGCATTAATCAACTTCTTTCTGAAATAAGCGTCCTCTGAAGCGGTCCCAGTCTAACATTATTTCTGAAATAAGTGTCAACTGAGGCGGTCGTTGCATTCTCTTATTTCTGAAATAAGTGCTGTCTGTAGCAGTCGTAGCCTACTTATATTTCTGTAACAAGCGCCTTTTTGTGTTGGCCGTAGCCTGCTCTTATTTCTTGATTGATAGGTTTTAGCTGCTGCGGTAAGTGTCTCCTGTGGTGTTTGTAGCGCTTTTGCCTCTAAAATAGGCTTCCTCTGAAGTGGTCGTAGCATACACTTATTTCTGAAGTAGGTGCCCCTGTAGTGGGATATGATACTCTTACTTCTGAAGTAAGCGTCCCCTGTAGTGGACGTTTACAACTCTTGCTTCTGATGTAAGCGGCCCCTGTAGTGGACGTATAGCCTACTCGTCTGCAGTAAGCCTCCCCTAAAGGGACTGTATTATAGCTTAATTGTATTTTTGATATATTATTAATAATCGTCCTTTGAAGCCGCATATATATTTCTATCTATATCCGTGTGTCTTTTGCGTGCAATGGTTAAAGAACATGTTGCTTTGAGTCATTTCCAATGGACTATTCTAGAAACAAACCGGAGAAACTTTAATTTGGACCGGAAACACATGTATTAATATCTTTGGAAAAAGCCATGTGCGTGACAGGGAAGCACCACTAACGTGTCCACTCCACGTGTAAAAATCACACTTGACATACACATACTTTTGATATCATAACAGGCCAAAGGAATTAATATAATTCATATTAGGTTTTACCTGTATATATGGTATCCATCGGGAAATCAGCCACGCTTGACTTAAATTTGCCCATAGGGATAGCCAAGGAGCGTTCCTGAAACAGGGATCTGGTATAATACCTACTGTTCATATAATTTCTTACCGGTTTTAGATGTCTTGGTACGGGGTCGGTGCAGCCTAACTCAAATTCATTAAAAGCTATTGTTTTTTGCTTTCCAGGATACCGATCGCAGTTACGTGATTCTGTGGTAATGACCAGCCGTTCCATGCCAGGCCGTGCAGTCTTACTGGGATTGTTCACTGTGTGGCGGAGCAGTGACCGGCGCTAATGCACATTTCGTATGTTCGAGTACATATTGGTGACTCCACGTACGACTCATCGTCTTATTGGATCCTCTTCTGTGGATGAAAGTGAAGGTGCACTCATAGTATAGCTTGTGGTATTGAAGATTATTCTTTAATGATACAAATTTCGAAATATTTTTTAGATTTATTTGTATAGCATACAAACGATCTCTGGCATAACAAAACGTGTGGAAAATTATATTGTGTGCAACTGGAAGTTATTAAATTTTAAATTGTGTGTGGGTATTTAACAAAGTGATTGATTGGTTACATTTAGACCAATCAGATATTTCTAATTCAAAACGTGTGTGCAATAAATAAGGAGTGTAACACAATACTGCCCATTGATTGGTTTTCCATCAAGCTATTAATTTGTGGAATATAAGTTCATAGAGAGGAAATACATATTGGCTATGTATTTCACTCATAAGTGTGTTTCTGTGGAAAATATACCTGTCCATAAGCAGTCACGTGGTCCAGTTGAAGAGAATTTGTCTTTCTGATATTTGTTCATCAAACTATCAAACTGAAGAAATACCTGTTTTGCTGTTTTAAAAAGTATGCCTTCTGTGGAAGGTAAGTAGTTTTTTTTTATTTCAATCACGAACATGCTGTTTGTCTTCTACTTCCCGGAGAGTAAGAGGACAGATATGCATTCACATTGTACATAAATACATTCGTTCGGCATTCACCCTCTCACGATTACAACTTAGATGTAATACATTGCAGCAAAATAACTAAGGAACTCATATTCTAAAATATGTGTACTGTATAGCGTTAAATGTCCGTGCGTACTTTTATCCATGGTTTGAAGCTGTTTAGATAGTTTCATGGTACAAACTTCCATGGATATCCCATATAAGTAAGCAGAAGTCAAGGATATCAAATACATTCGTGTTTTTTTTTTTCCTCGTCACGTTGGCAACTATGAAAACCACGAATGTTTAGGTACAGCGAACAGTTCAGTATATATGATTCTCTAATTTATATTCCAACCAACAAATATATACTGAGGGGCGTTTCTGGATTTTGCGAGGTATTTGGCAAGGACATATAAAATCAATCGCTAGTTAATGACTTTATCACGCGTGTTTTGCACCGAAAGAAAGTACATTTGCACACGTAACAATGTCCGACAAAGCGGGATGTTTACTACTACAGCTGCATAAGTAAGAAGACATACATTGTCAGTACATCTACGTAACACATGTGATCAAATATTAACATTCTACACTGACATTCAATAACCGTTCTCGCAAACTGGAGTTATCGTCTATCTTATAATCTTACCAAAATAGAAAACTACACGTATTGTCTTACGCAGAGGGTATTAACTCTATTATATCCCGCGAAATTGTTACGTACAATACCGCCATCAAATGTAGTCAATACCGATATATTATATCAAGTGATGTTATTAAATGTATTAAATATCATTACATTGTATCACATAAAATATGTATCATGCCTATGGTGAACGCCGAGAAGGGAGGCTACCCAGGTACATTATTTACTTATACCGTATAAAGATATTATACCTGAAGCATGAAACATTTTATAATGGGACGTATTAAATGTTCTTACAGTATTAGTATCGAGATTTGGAGTTTACCGAGACAACATCGTCGAAACCAATCCATCCTGGAGGCATTACTTAATATGTTACGTAAATAAAAATTGCAAAAAACTGAAAACTCAGTTAAAATTTTACCATTATCACGCGCGGTTTAATGAACACGATCTGTCATTTAATAATAATGAAGTTAATAAATATCACAGTGTGTATATTATGAGCATGGCTTGTCGTGTATATCGATTGCATATACAAACGGTTCTACAAGAGTAGATTAGGTTGGGATTTTATTTTTTTGCGCTCGACTTATGGCGATAAACTTCAATGTACTTTGAATAGACATGTTCAGAACAGCGGCGACACGTTCATCGATTTGCTCTGAACGTTGAAGGTACCCAAACCCATGTCAATTTAATTAATAATAAACGCCATATAGTTTTCAAGCATTAGCTCTGATATATAGGTAGATTAAACTTCGTGGGCGTTAGATTTAACTATAGTTTCTGATTAATATATATAATTTTAAAGAACTGAGTAAATGATTTAAGGAAATGTATTAAGTTTTTGTAGCCATATCAGTTTGTTTTGGCATGATATGTTCATGTATGCCCTGTCAAAGCATAGACAAAAAATCAAAAACAATAGAAATCAAAGGCCAATGACCAACAGCCGAGGTTTTAACAGTAATACCCACATAGACAGCACAATGCCGATCTCCCTAGTTTACACGAAAGATGGTGAAAAATCATATTTATACCAGCATTTAGGCTTTTACCTTGAGTTACCGTCCCTTTTATGTACAATTTGGACAAAGCTTGTCAGAGGTCGTAGACAAGCCATTGCATCAGACGCTGTCAAAATGTCAAACATTCCATGGAGTCGTGTTGACGAGGCAATAAAACCAATACAAATCCACATGGACCATGTCTTGTTGCATTAGTAGGTCTTGTGTTGGATGTTCTGTTACTGGACAATTGTATCAAGTTCAGACAATATAATAGTACAATTAACACGGCTAGTTAAGGCCATTAGTTTGTAGATTGCTGATTTTCCTTTAAAACTGTCATGTCTATAGATGCAGTCAAATGAAACTTGACATATTGAATCAGACCTTTAAATCCTCTCCAAAGCGAAAAAAAAACCCGCGCAAAAACCCGTAGTCTTGCTCTTTGTCAGTCTCATTAAAAAGACATGACCGATGCCACATACATAATGACTGCTATACGCAACGAATAAAAACTAGACAAACGAAAAGCATGATCAAGAAATGCATTCTCTCATGTTTGATAATTCAGTGGAATCATTAAAAAACAGTAAGCTATCGGGTACAATATTGTAACGTTCGCCGCACCTGTGATTGGACAACGATGTTCTATTTTGTATATTTTATTCATTTTAAGCAGTGAAAATCTTGATAGGAATGTGTAAGTGTTTAATCAGTTACTCGTCATGTCCTTGTCCACAAATATACTTACGTGGTAAAAAAACACCTTACGATATAATCGTCAAAACAGCGTAATCCCTCTGTAACAATGCGCCAACGAAACATGATCTGAATGGCTAAAACACACACAGGCCTGACCAGGCATTTACACCGGTGTGATAACAGGATGATGCTTCCTGTTAATAATAACTCGTGTGATCCAACTACAGAACCACAATTGACAAAGTTTCGAATTCGAACGAAGACATAAACGTTGCAGCAGCAATGCGTTTTTACTTTCAAGTATACACATCCTCTGTAGGTTGTGTCAACTTTTGTAAAGAAGAAAAACACAGGATCGGCCAGTGTTCGCAAGCTGATCATAATCTGGATGTTATTGTCATTGTACAATGTGTTAACCTTCATATCTCAGAATTTGCTTACGCCAAAATTCTGAGGATATCTGTTCTGCTTATATGTTTCGACTAGACATATATTATTCCGTCATTTATCATCAGTTGAACGCTTGGAGGTCAGATGGGGTCTGGTTCCTGAACATACCAGTGATCCGGTCTACTCCAAGCAGGTCCTGCATTTTACCATTTGAAAAATACTGCTTACTTTGTTACCAATGCCAGTATTTAGGTAAAGTCACAAATGATTGATGTTTCAGCTCGATAAACATGGTGGACTCTTACCTGAGAGCAATTACACATCCCCTTTATGATACTGTTAAGGATGTAAAGAAAGACAAAGCCGGACACTGAAACAAATAAGAACGTGTATGTTATCGTATACAATGAAAGAAAAGACTATCACAGATCAGCTATCGCCCTTAATAATAACCTAAGGCCATGCTAGACGTTTTCTAACCAATGGAAAGCAAGTTTTCGATGTATTATATTTCTAATTTTCTTTTCATCCAATTCACGGCAAACATTAGGCCCAACTTCAGTTAAAGGTTTGGGATTCAATGAAATATAATGTTTTTCAGCACATCCCGACTCCTACTCCTAAACACCCCTTCTGGACTTCTGCCCCTGGACCCATTATTGTTGACGTAAATGTATGGTGTGCTACGCCACTAACCAGAGTCAATGACTCCAGAAGTAATAACGTTTTAATTAGATTATTACTATTGAAGCCAGGTTCTACCAGTGCATCATGGAGGAAATATCAGAACGTATCATCATAAACTTGTTAATGATAATTGAGTTGAATATCCGTTATTGCCAATTACTGATCACCTGCGCCCTGAACTACAAATCGGTATTATCCAAATGAGTCGTAAGTGACTATAACATTGAAATCCATAAATGTTGTATTGTGTTTCTGGCCATCAGGTTATGAATTTAAATCACTTAACATTTAATTGTCCTTGTGAATTTTAATATTTCAAAAGATACACTAGATGGAAGCATTACATTTCTTTCTCATTAAGCTAGTCAGAGTTTTAAACTCTGGATATAAGGATCAGATACACTCCAATATTCTCTCTCTCTCTCTCTCTCTCTCTCTCTCTCTCTCTCTCTCTCTCTCTCTTGTGGCTTGGTTGAGGCTTAAGGTACTTTTGCTTTGAATACTGATGCTGGAACCGGAAGTGTCCCCTCATTTAATCCCGTGATTGACCTATATGAGTCGGCAGAAATCCAGTCAAACTCCAGCTGCTTAGTATGCCTCGTCTAATGTTTATGATATCAATTAGACCTCTGTTACTCCTAACCACATGATTTGATAATAGACTCCTTTTTTTTTTAAATATTTCATAGTAGTGTTAATTGTTCAAATATTTATTAATTTTTTATCTATCACTTTTTGAAGATATTGTGAATTCTGACTTTCGATACTTTACATTGGTAAATAATTAAAATTCCCCTTCCCTTCAAGAGGTGGTACATGTATTACTCTTACTCGTGTTTTACTTTTACATGGAGTATTGAAGTTAATCGAAATGACAAGAGGGGAAAATAATTTACATCGTACTACGATGTTGGTGAGCCCACCCACCGATAGCTAGGTTGATCTAGTCTGCCGATACTTGACTTGACCTGGCCAGACATGATTACTCGTACTAATTAGGTAGAACGGCCATGTAACCATAAACAGACAAGCTAACTGAGACGTTTTCTCGCCGTATCGCCCTTCCAGATCGCCTGTCTGATGGACGCGAGTCTTGTCAGATAATGGCTAAACGCTATCATAGCATCCGACTCTGCAAGGCTCGGGCTCGATGTAAGGGAAAGAAGCTAGGAGAAGCAATGACAGGCAAATGGACAGAAACAAGTGAAATGTATCCAAACAATCGAAAACACTCTGTAAATCATTAAATTTCCGTGAATATTTGTTTTCACTGCCTAGTCTTTCTTTTTGATTTTGATATTAATGACTGTTGAAGTATACTGACAAAGATGGTAAACTGATTATTTCAATTAAGCGTGACAAAGGGATCAGTCGGTTTTTAAACGTTACGACACGTTTGATACGTACATTTGTTTGTGCATAAAGTAATACTTTGATATGGTAAACTAATTTTTCGAACAACACAGGCTAACTGGGACTAAAACTTTTTACTGTTAATCATTGGTAATAATGTTCGCGTACACTTACTGCCGTTGATCTAAATTTCTAATTCGTGATGTTTTTTCATTACTAAAATTGCAGACCTAAAACTATCGGTTTCGTTCGAAGAGAGATTTGTCATACAATGGATACAGTATAGAATCTCCATGCGAATAAACCGAAAATAGTTGGGTCACGTTTAAAGATTGCTTAATAGTAAAGAGTTAATACCCTTGGTGTAGGTTTGTATTTAGATAAGTACCATTCTCTTCACTAGTGAAAAATTCAAAGTCCATTGTTTGACTCTTCATATGGGATAAAACATGAACATTGTAGGTAAACAACGTGGTCCTCATTGAAGAATGACCCATCGACCTGGTACCATACAATGTTCGCCACTTGTGTCATCTTAATGTGGATAAACAATCAGAAACAGAGGTGCAAAATAGGTTTTCTCCCATCACCACCACTATATGTCCCCTAACTCCAAACTCATAGGATAAAATTTGCATTTTTTGGGTAACTTTCAGGACGCTGCTTCATTAGTCCATCATCTAACTAAGACGTCAATAGACAATACCTTCCGACGTCATTTTCCATTGTGACGTTATAGAACATGGCAAACGTTTCCCCGGTCGGAAACAGGAATAATGTACATTCCCCAGAGAAACGCATAGTTTTCTAGATATAATGTCTGAACGCTGCTGAAGAAAAAAAGTCCCCAACCTCTCGATGGTTATTTAACTCTCGTTAGGTATTTTAAAAATTGTTAAAAGACAATCGCTAAAACTCGTGTCTTTATCCAATTTGAAAATTAACTAACTGGAGTTGGATAAACATGAAAAACAGCCATCACTCGTACTCGTTGGAGAACCTCTACGTGCATGTATCTACCAGTTACTGAATGTCATTCAACTGTTCTCTTTGATCGTTCGTATTTACTTGGGCGAGTACTTCATTGAACAAGAGCAACCATCGACACTAAGTAGTCTTGATACATTGACGACAGGTGTTGTAATGGTCACACTATTCATCACAGCACATGGCAGGACAATTGGTCACTTTATCAACACCTGTCTCAGTTAACATGTAATTGTTTAAGGATCAATAAGGCCGGCATGCTAGCAAAAGCAGGTCGATGACAATGACACCACAAGAGGTATGAGTGGCACCAACCTGAGAGCGACAATAAACATTAATAATTTACGACAACGTACTTATTGATTTGTCTGAATCTATCTATATCTATATATGTCCTTGACCGTTTCCCACTAATTTTTGCAAAGTCGGTAAATCCGTCCTGCCCAAGGTTATAACTACATTCGTAGGTTATACAGTACCAGGAGGAATAACGAGGTGACTTAGTGTGGTAATAGGTCTCAGTTGGTTATTTTCGTCTGTTGTTGTGAACTCGTTGCGTTACATATAATACCAGGAGGAGGACATGTAAAACCTCGAATTCTTCCGATACATTTTGTACATCAATGGATCAAACTACGTGTAATCCTTTTGTATCATTCACAAGGTGGCGCATATTGAGATGCAGTTTATCGTAATCCTTTGAGTATCGAGGATGAGATCTCCTCAGTTGAAACTACAAAATCACACTGATCCATTTGCATTAATGGTCCTATTAATGCAATTACTTCTAATTTATTTTATATAGGGACTTGCAATGGATAATGAACATGTTAAGATGGCGTCATGTAATGGTAGGAGTAGGAAACATTCTTTTTATCGAAATATTCGTTAACAGTTTCGTTTATAGCGGTGAACAAAAAACTCTTCCTTACCAAAGAACATTTTTGAACGTCGAAAATCGGATTTGAACAATTATGAGTTATACACAATATTGAATTTCTGTGTCACTTTCCTCAGAAAAACTGTTTTCTGAAACACAGGGGAAAAAGCATGAAATAAAATATATCATGATATACCAGCCCTGCAGGTGAGTGATCGGGAAAAGAATACACCTGTTGTTACCCACTGCATGTACCGTAGGAGGTTAATAATAAGAAAACCCACTGCAGAATAGTGGATTTGCTTAAGTGGCCCCTTTTTGGAGACACAAAGGCGACCAAAATAGTTCTGCTGCACCAATTGCAATATTTCGGATCTTTATCTTTCTTTCCTTTTTATTTCTTAGCACCTTTCTTGGCAACACAGGAAGGCAATGGGTTCTGACCTTAGGCCGGAACATACCAAAATCCTTAAAAATGGTAGTTGTTATTCCCTGCTTAACGTTCAGCATTTAGGGGAATGACAACTACTGGTTTACCCGTTGTCGGTATAATGTGACCGGGTGGAATGCTTTGTTGGGTACCTCTGGCATGGTTTTTCAGTGAGATAGCACTATAAAGTCGGCATCAAATCCGCGCTATCACACGGAGGCATATACCAACATACCCTGTCTCCTGCATACACACACGCAAGCACTCATACACTAAACACATAAAGGCACGCCTTTAAATGACCTTAGCTGTTAAAAGGACGTTAAACAAATTTTAACCAAACCAAACTAAATATATATGCCAACAGATAAAACCATTTGATAAGATTACATGATATGTTTAATACTGAAAACTGTAACAGCTATTTACTGTGAAATCAAACACCTTTCACTGAAGTGTACAGAATGTTGTTCCTGACTCTATAAATTAAAATTCAGAAAAGGGAATAATTTAAACTATTTTGTACCGGAGAGAAAAAATGTATATATTCATGTACAGCTCTCGTTTCTGCCCTACCGTAAATTACCATTTATACTTACAAATTATCGTATATATGAAACTTCGACCGTACGATCGACATGGGTTAATGACATTGTTCTGATTTGACGACCAATGTCACTATTTGTCTTATTTTCCTACATCCAGTCATGCATATGTGGAAGACTGAATCGTTACGGAAACGTAGATTGCCTCACAATCAGATGTAGACATTTAATGCATACATCTTTAGGGGAAAACATCACGACGCGCAGATGTCCTGCTTGGAAATCAGAGCAGTCTGTATTGTCACTAACTTGCAAAACGTTCAATGAATATTAAATCAGGAAAGTGCTTCAGACGAGTTCTCCCTCATCCCATCAGTCAGTTCCACCTAAGTGACTTAGGGCTGAATCTTGAGCTTTAATAAAAGACAACCTACATATCAGTTAAGGAACATCCTCTGACCGCGTAAGTTTATCAGTTAGCGGTAATTTGGTCCCAGTCGAAATAATCTTAATAGACTATCGATCTGATTAGTAAATAACTTATGAGGGAAGAAAACTATGATTTGGTGTCGACGGTGAACTCTTTTGACATCTGGCTGATCGATTTTCTATCAAAACAGGCGGACTCTTTCCTGACAGGCGTTGTGCAAACTCACGCACCGAACAATCAAAGTTTGCATAGAAGAATATTCCAATGGTTTGGTTCGTTAATTGGGCCCAAAAGAGATAAAAAGGAATCAAAGTAATGAGAACGTTGATTCTATAAACTTGCCAGATATTTCATTACGGCTTTTCACGTCTGACACCTCAAATTAAATCCTGCCTCTGTGGGCATTGTCTATCCCTGCAATATATAAGAGCAGACCGACATATATAAGACATGAGGCCTTGGTAGATGAATGTAGATCGGAACAACAGTGCCGGGACGTAATTGGTAAAAGAAAATCAGTGAAATATTTCAACATGGTGATCTCTAGCATAACCTTTCATTGAATTACAATAAATAGTAATCAGTTTCATTTAAAGAAACATATTTATTTTGTATCTGTCATTGATTGCTACACGTTATAATTGAGATAAATATAGATAGCTCCAGTAACAAAATATCACAATTTTTTTTACAGGGAATATAGTAATATAATAGTCACTCTTAATTCAGGCATTCGGGCTTAGTCCTTAGTCAGTTATTGAAGACCTGTCAGTCCTTGATGAAAGGCGAAGCTAAAAACTTGGAAACTTAATAGTTGATATTTATTTTACCAGTAACAAAGTTACGTGAAATGATTGTAAAGTGAGATAATGAAATGCTATTTAATATTTATGTATGTATAGGCCAAATAAATACAAAAGAGTCGGCTATCTTATGGTATCACGTGATGATCGTTTTAGAATAGCAAAATACTAACCAGTATAAACAATTAAAAGATAAGAATTGATCTCAAGCATGTAAGTGATGTAGGCAGAGATATATACAGCTTCCCAAACCGAAGGAACGATGTTTGAAGTTGAGCGGGAGGCTTCGCCGAGTGCTTGACTCACAGGAGGCTCCGCCAAATGCTTGACTTACGGTAGGCTCCGCCAATTGCTTGACTTACGGTAGGCTCCGCCCAATGCTTGACTTACGGTAGGCTCCGCGAAATGCTTGAATCACGGGAGGCTTCGCCGAGTGCCTAACTCACGGGAGGCATCGCCGAGTGTTTAACTCAAACATTGTATCCCGAGGCTTGGTATTTTCCCTGTCAATATCACACTGGAGTGATTTATTTTTCTCACATATTCTTACCGTTTATTAAACTAATTACGTTTAATGAATAGATCTTTCGATCCATGTGCGACATGTGTGCGAAAGTGACGATTTGTTTCTAAAATATCAGTTTGAAGTGCGCTCCGGGCGCGGGTCGCATATTTCCCGCATATTATAGAGGGCCGGAGTTCTGACGTTAATCGACGACAGACCGATATGAAAAAAGTTGATAAAACGTTAGAAAAATTCGGACTAAAACTGACCCTACAACGGGGTTCGTTCCGACAGGAAAACTTAAATAATACTAGTCTTCAAAACTTGACGTGCTGCCATACTGTCCAGAACGGTCTCCCCTTATTGCTACATGTATGTCGGACTTACCATTTTATAAGAGCTTGTGGTTTTTTGCTATTCCGCGACTTGACGTGCTGCCATACTGCCCAGAACGGTCTCCCCTTATTACTACATGTATGTCGGACTTTAAATAAAGCTTATCTTATCTCATTCTGAATCAGTATCATCTTATTCTGAATCAGTAAATATCAGAGATTAGTTACAAAAGCTACGCTCTTTTCTGGCTTTACCTTTTCATATTAATTGGATGACGATAAAAGGCAGATATTGATTGAGAGGTAATGGATCATGTTCTTTAATCGGAGATAAATTACTTTGACCTACACATCAAGGAATGAGAAATCGATAGATGGTACATGTACAACGTATCGGGTACTGTCATATAGAAATACACTAGTATGCAGTCACTATGATAGACATGTGCATGTCTCGAGTACTGCTAATGACGATACATAATTGAGCCACGAGAGAACCCCGTGGTATCCAATTTATTCATTTTCATTAAATAACATTTTATCTTACTCTGACTACTATTTGCGAGACTTCAACCAATAGAAATTAACATGTTAGGACGAGTTGTGTTTAAATTAATTAAATAAAATCAAAGAACGTATATGAATATGGTTGAAATTATAATACTTTGCGTGCACTTTGATGCGTATTGTTGTATTTTGCTTTCGTGATGACGCAAACATTGTCTCAAGTAACACTTGTAAGTATAGTTCCCTCTTCTATAAGTCTACGTTACAAAGGGTTTATGGATAATGGAGACATAGAATACAACATAACGTAGGAGAGCGTATTGGAGTTTAAAACGTAAGAGCTTTTATTCATAAGAAAAACCGTAAAACGTATATATAGTCTTCTTCAACATGTGTTTTTAGAGGCATTGTGTTGTATCAGGAAAGTTCATGAAATTCGGAGCATACTTTTAAATACAGCATTAAAGGTGACATGAAAACACCGTATGTTCGGGTAGCAGATGCTACTATCAAGAAAGAGAAAGTTCGCCATCGCAAACTCAAATCGTCACGATTATCGTACAGCTTATTAGTGCAGTAAGCCGTCCCTGTTTGTCATTTGATATTTAATATACTACTACTTGCGTTTGGGTAAAGAGATTTAAACTTATAATTTGATACCTGGCATCGTGGTTTCTTGGGAATTTAATCTTGTATAAATGAAGGATGTTGTCACCCTCAGAATAGAGTGTCGAGACCCTGTAGGGGAAATGAAGGAAACATTCTGGTAAGGGAAATTATAGGTTGAAGGGTATTCAAAGAATGATAAGGAAAGCGTTTTACTCTGTTTGGAAATGGTACAGGTGAGAGAAAAAGAAGTGTATGACTGCTTTTCTATATAACCATCAGTTGGATCCAACTGAAAACTTTAACCAGCAAATTTGCAATCAGACGTTTCTGACATTCAATCTGACATTCAATATGGTTTCGAGGGTTTCTGATTAACTGAGATATTTCGGGTGTTGCCTGAATTCTTATTAACCGACATTGTTCTCTATATGTGGGAACGATACCAAGAGGTTATACTTTCAATCAAACGACCGACTTTTAAGTTCAACTTTTCAAAGTCATGGCCGTGTCCTCTATCTGTCTGAGGCATTCTTGGTTAGAAAGAGAGTGTGACTTACAGTGTTCATATTCAGTAAGAGTAATACATAAAGGTATGCTGAACAGACCGACGTTTATGTTTCGGAATTCAGTATAGCTTTCATTGCCAGTGAATGATGGAAACTTGCAGTTTTGTTTTTTGAGTGCTGCTGCACTGACATTTAATTTTACCTATTTTTCGTTAAAGTGATGCCTAAGTACAAGTCTCACATGACTGATATTTAAGTTTCGGAATTCAAGAAAGATGCTGTGGAATCTGATTGGCCGAAACATAAACAGCTTCGACTTCAGTTATATAGGGCAGATATGAATTTTATTATGTTAGAATGCAGCCGATAAACCTGTACGTTTTGCGTTTCCATATCACGTTTAACCTGATGGTTTTTAAATAACTGATATGCAAACATATATTTTTTATATTGCAGCGTTTGACACGCAATGGTCGTGTACAGAGCAATAACGCGTTGTGTTTAATCCCTGATGGCCCATTGTCACTGAAAGGTTACACGGTGCCAGCCGGTAAACACTGCATCAAGTCATTGATGCTATCAAACAAACCAGGCTGTTAGAATACGGGCGATGAAATGAACCTCACAATCAACCAGGGAATACAATACATCAATGGGGAACATGTCAACAGGTACAAAAACGATTGTCAAGAATTACACAAAATAAGTGATATCGTCGTATCAATGGAGCAGATAGATAAAAAATGAACGATATGAAAATCCAAATGTTCCAAGTATTACAGTAAGGACGGCACGTCAGGTATGTAACATTCAGGTGTGCAGTAAGAGTTAGCAGAAAAGTAAGTGCTGCCATTACATAGTCTTCTGCTTGGTTCGTAAGATACCAACATCTCCTCATTGTCGTTCTGACAACAAAACATTGTTAAAAGCAGTGTCGTCTGCCTGCTGCTTGGTTCATAAAATACCAAAATTTCCTCATTGTCGTTCTGACAACAAAACACTGTTAAAACCAGTGTCGTCTGCTTGCTGCTTGGTTCATAAAATACCAGCATTTCCTCATTGTCGTTCTGACCTCAAAATACTGTTAAAAGCAGTATCGTCTGCCTGCTGCTAGGTTCATAAGATACCACGATCCCTCGAGGTCAACCTGAGCCAAAACATACTCTGTTAAAATAGTGTTTTGTCATGCGGTAAGTTTATAGAAAAACCAAAAATCGATAAACGTCAACATGACTCGGACATTATTTTTGTTAAACAGTGTGTCGTCCAATGCTCAGTATCCAGAGGATACTCTAATAATTATAAACAATGTAAAGGGCTCGTCTGCTGCATCAATGCAAGTGTGTGCAGTCCGGTACTGCGTATAAACGATAAATAGACTTGATCAGACATCTGGTCCTGTGTCAACAAACTAATATAATTAATACGTTTCGTGTGTAAGAGACGTAGGTGTTTTGTTTACTCTCTCCGAGATGTTCCCCATTGGAACACCTGGTCAGCTAGCTATTCCAAGTGTTTTCATCCGGTATGATATCCGATATGAATGACGGATGACGTTTTTCCAAACCACATGAGGTTTTATATCACGACAGAATCAATAATTAGCATAACGTTCCGTGAAAAAAAAGAAGATTAATGATGAAAGCTTAATCTGGTTTTAGACTCGAGCTCAATATAAGTAAAGTTAATTGCAAATAAATGCTAAATTCTGACTCTGTTTGAAGGTAACAAATCTCACGAGCTATATCTGGTGGATCACCTTGACACTTTCAATAATAGCAATGACGTCATTCGCACGATTGGTTCACAAAATGGTTTCCGGACGCCGGGAGCTGTTTGTATGTGATGCTGACTGGTATGACAGATGTAC
Source organism: Mizuhopecten yessoensis (assembly GCF_002113885.1). Taxonomy (NCBI): domain Eukaryota; kingdom Metazoa; phylum Mollusca; class Bivalvia; order Pectinida; family Pectinidae; genus Mizuhopecten; species Mizuhopecten yessoensis. The sequence continues at coordinate 1,382,855 of NW_018405595.1, forward strand.
GCCTACGTTCGATTGTTAAGGTATATACTTCTGAAACGGTTTCAATTATGGCTTCACGGCAGCTATAAAATTACTTCCTATAGCATAACAAATGTTCTTTAAGGCTGTGTAAATGTACGCCACCTTGTCAACGTTGGTGAAATTAATTTAGATATGTTATGCAATAATATTTATCTCGGTGGCTAATGGGCATACAGGTATCGTCTTTGTATATCTTAAACTCGTTGATAAATGCTCCATAACTGATCAGTGCGTGTTGTATATTGAAAGAAACAATTGAGTTTCACGAAAAGATATTTTCGCGCTTGTGATTAAAATAGTGTGTACTCTCTACAAAAACCTCTTACAATTGATTATGTTCTGTAATTGTATTTAAAATAATATACAAAGAAATAATATATAAAGTAATTTTAAATCTATTGGCAAATATCGAAGTCGTTGTATATGACGTCATTATATGCGTACCATTATTTCTGATGAGGACGTCACATCTTAACCTTGAACATCTTAATCAATCCTCGCCGCAGTTGTTGCAGAACTTCTTTGACCCGACAAAGTGTTATATGTATAGGAAAACTTCATACAAAATGTAAGCGATAATTTTAATGTAAATGGTTCGATCTGTGTATTTTTCTTGTATAATTCACGAGATGTTTACTTTCATTGTTTCGCGGCTATTATCGATCGCTTGTTCGCGAATATATAAATGTATTAAACAAATACTACTAATTTGGGATATGGGTATCTGTTCAGTCGTGCATTGATTTGTTTACGTTAAAAGTCGTAAGAATAAAATTTCGCGGAAATTAAATTATCAACAGAATATGGTAAAATTAAGTACTGTACGTGACGACATCAGCAGTAAACTGTAAACAAATCACTCTCTGGTGTGATTGCTATGAATACAGTGGACAAATTCCTGATGAATTTCGACATCCATTTTGCTGTGTGTGTTGTATAATAAATTAGTCTGATCATACAAATAGTCCAAAGTACAACCAGAACAGATGTTAGCAGCTTGTTTGTAATGGAATAAAGGTCACCATCATCAGCGGTAAAATATATCATGATCAGGAACAGAAAGTCAATTACTTGAATATGTCCGTCTTTGCTCGGGTTAATCTAATCCTAGCACACAGACAAAGTAATAGTGAATGTCTATTCATAGTGTACAGAGTCGTCTGGAGTGATACGAAGTACTTTAAAAATCATGCTCCATTAGAATCAATCACGAAACAAAAACAAAGTAGATATGTTAAAAGGAATATCTTTGTGGATTTTACAACTGTCTGGGAACATCAGTTTTATTTTTACAAAGTTGTCACATAAGAAAATAATGTCGGACGTATTGACGCCTGACTAAGCTACAAAAGGTATGGGGTCATCTGCCCGACCACAGCGGGTTTCTCTGGGTACTCCGTTATCTACATTAAGACCCCATCTCCTCTAACATCCGGGACAACAAGAGTGATTAATATTATTTTAATAACTTGTTTCATAATTATTATAAAATGAGTAAAATTTATCTTAAAGACTACCACTTTCGAACACGTGGATACATGCAAATTGACAACCCAAAGGTCAACGGGCGGACGGACGAAAACTAGCGTACTCGATCAAATTTAAACAGGGCCAGTATATTATTTTTTTTATTTGTAATTTGGCAAAACGTTATATGTAAAATTAGATCTAGAAAATAATTACAATTGGAATTACATTGCTAATTCAACAACCAATGTGATCAAATTGAATAAAATTTAAAATCAAAACTTGTAAGGCTCACTGCAAATGCAACCGGAAATGTAGTAAAATTGAGAATATAACGTTTTGGTAAAAATGTTTACATTTGTAGTTATAATCTCCTTCTCGAATGAGCAATTTGAGAAGGAGATTATGAATGTTTAAATCTTGTATAGCCAGTAACAGTGTTAAGGACTCACACAACTAAATCAGCTATACTAGTGTTATCCCTACGTCAGGAGGTGTTCCCGTCCCACTTCACCGGTATGGCTTGTACACTTCCGGTCGTCAAAAGCAGAAGCCTGTAGCTGTCTTATATGCCATTAAACCTGTCAACAATACATTTTGAAGCCTTTGTCATGTATGTATCTGTAAATCGAGATAGTTGTCACTAGTGTTGAATTTCAAATATTAACACTATTAGCTTAAAAGCTTAGTAATAATATATAGTAAATGATTTAGTTATGCGAGTCCTTGAAGGGATTTCTTTCGGATTTCCGAAATTCGTCCTGGCTTGCGTAAACTTATACGATTGTATGAAACCAGACACAATCAAATTTTGCTTACCACGTTACATGTTCACTTGAAACAATCTACGCTACCCTGCTCACAAAACGGGACAGGTCCCGGAACGGCTGAGGAAGCGTCTATTAAAAACCCAAAAACGGTAAGTCGATGCAAAAAAGCTAACAGAATACACTTGTTTACTGCATCATTTGGCTAGTTCGTTTAGTCAATGCTCAAAGGTGGAACAAAAGGTGAAAAAAACCTTTGTCTTAAGTGTTTCGAATTGTACATGGAGAAAATAGTAAAATTCGAAATTACCTATAAAACTATTTATAATTTTAAAAACGGACAACTGTGTGATGCAACAGATAATTTATTCTTAATTTGTATTTCTCGAAACCGCCTCAGGGTCTGACAGTCCATATATAGAGTGAACTACCTCGTAACGGAAAAATATAACTGGAAATACGAAGAAATGTAGCACAAACTAAAACATTTAAAGTTGATGTAGAAAGCAAAAAGATGTTAACACTTACTGCACGAAGTAGACATTTCATCCATATCGAAATCATCATGCCAATGATAAAAAAAAAAGATTGAACATGTAGAAAACAGAAAAAGGAGGAAAGTGCCTTCAAAACCTTTATAATGTTTTGAAAACTTCGAACGATTATCAACATGCTCGTGGTTTAAGGAACATGATGAGAGCATCACACGTTCCTAGTTGTCTTACTGCAGTCAACACTGAATCTTAACCTACTTGGAGGTCAATCGGTGGTCATCTGTGACACCTAACGCAATCAGTGGTCAATTATGATCAGCATTGAATCCTAACATTCGTGGTTGTTAGTTCACGACAAACACTAACATTTTCATTTCAACAAATTTTATTGCAAAACATATGCAAAGGGATAGGGCATCAGGCAAAGCCTATATAAGCCTTCTCCTTACAACTTTGGTATGGTATATGTACAGTCATTGAAATCACCAAACAAACATATAAACAATTCATATAGTGTGTCTCCATGTCCAAACCGTACGAGGTATAGTTATGATTAAACAAATCTTTTAGTGTTGATAATGTACTCTGATATACATTGTAGTACAAATGCATTGGTTTCTTCATCGCATGCATGACATCCATTAAGTAATGTGCTTATATTAAAATGGTCATGGGTTATATTTTGGTTAATCAGCTGATTTCTAAGTGTCAATCGAGAATGGTTGAATAGAGGACAGATACAAAAATAATGTTCCGCAGGTTGCATGTGCATATTGGAGACTCTTAAATGGTCAAGAAAAAGGTCAGAGTTCAAATTGCTGGCTTCATTTCTAAGTTGACACATTATCATATTTATATTTCGACTGCCATCATTTGCAAACGTTTTTGTTGTAGCCGAGACAGTTTCATTATTTTTGAAGAGTAGAGCTTTAAATTGTGATAGAGAGTTTACATTAGATAAATCAAAATTAAGAGCGAATGAGTTGAATTCTCTAAATTGCTACTATAATAGCTTACTGTTCTACATATTGGGGTTTTGAAATATCTAGTCGTCCTTAACGGATATCTTTCATTTTCATTGTGATATATAAATGGTTGCACTATATCTTTCAGATGTTGCGGGGGCATGACATGAAGTATCTTAAACATTAATATTAATTTATGTTTTTGTCGTCTATCTGAGAGAGATCCCCAGACAAGTTCTTTATATAATTTATGATGAGAGGTACCTCTGCGCAATCCTGTTATGACTTTAGCAGCTTCTAAATGAACAGAATCAAGCAGTTGTTTAGATTGTTCCGTGCAATTTTCCGACGTCTGCATAATCCAATAAAGGCAAAATATATGTTTTATATATTTTTAAAAGAGTTTTCCTTGAGACTCGTTTTTTAAGTGATTTTAATATATTTACCCTTTTAAACGCTTTTTCATATATATAATTTACATGGTGAATCAATTTACCATCTTCAGATAAAATAACACCCAGATGTTTGTGAGTAGCAAGGGATTGAACTGGGCTATTGTTAAAAAATATATCTGGATGTAGCGTGTCTCTTTTCCTAGTAAATATCATTGATACAGTTTTTGAAGGGTTGAAATTAATATCCCACTTTTTACCCCAAGTACTAATATTTGAAAGTTTTTATCTGAAATTTTATTAGCTATTTCAATATTGTTATTTTCAATTATTTCACTTAAGGATGTATCATCAGCAAACAATTTTATGTCACTAGTTACAACATCGGCTATAGCATTAATATATAAAAGAAATAAAAAGGGACCTAAAACAGATCCCTTCGGAACTTTAACGTTTACAGATGTATAAGTTGAGAAAATGCCCTCGGTTAAAACACATTATTTTCTATCTGACAAGTAATTTTTAAACCAACTTAGCAAGTTTCGATAATACCTTAGGATTCTAGATTGTATAATAACCCTTCATGCCACACTCTATCGAAGGCTTTACTTCTGTCACAGAATACAGAGCGGATTTCTCGTCCTTGATCAAGGGAATCCATAATCATATGATATAACGAAAGAATTTGATTCGCAGTTGAATCTCCTGGAAGAAAACTTGGCTGGTTCTTAGTAATGATTTCATATTCTCGCAAATAGTTATATAGATATTTAAAAATTACTTTTTCTATTATTTTGCTAAAGCAAGAGGTAACTGAAATAGGACGATAATTAGAAACATCATTTTTCTCACCCTTGCATTTATAAATAGCATTAATGTTTGCAGCTTTCCAGGACAATATGATTGAGCCTGTTTCCATGGTTTTATTACAAAGGATGGTAAGAGGAAGAGTGATAGAAGGTGTTAGTAGTTTTATAAATTTTGGGACCACTCCATCAGGACCAGCGGGCTTCTTTCCATTTAAAGTAGAAAGTTGATTTTTAATATCCTGTTGGGTGAACTCAATGCTATCAATTACGAAAGACTAACATTAAGTCTAATATAAAAAACCAATCAATGTACATGTACAATGTATCTGATGATGAAGTTTTAAATGAAATGAATATAAATGAAGATTGCCTTGTAACAGTCTCGAGTGTACCCAGCAATTCTGAAATATATTTCATGGTATGATTTTATCAGAATTACTATACCATTTCGCAGTCTGAATAGATATTGACAGTTACATGAAAACTTGAACACGTAGCCTCCGTAGCAAATGTAAAATCGAAGGGTATTGAAGTGTACACTGTAGGAAAGAAATGAATATATGAAACAACAATGTCAGCATACATACGATAACTATATCCTTTATATGGAATTAAAAATACTATATCGTCAATGTACAACACAACAACCATTAACGACATAAGGGTATACTATTAGATGGCTAACTGAGTCGGTTGAACTTGATGCTACAATAGCAGTTAAGGCAATTATCCATACATGTAACTGGCCAGAACTTGTTCTGAGGATGTTAATAAAGTGTTCCAATGTTCATGTAAGAATAATACTAACCGAGGGCGTGTTCCTTGCAAAATGAACTGATCATGATCCACTAAACGCACCACTAGCTTACGCCTGAGGGTCAGTGGCTTAATCGACAACTGCATACATTATTTCAGGTCGGTTATATGCCTCCAGCTTAACACATCTAAATAATTTGTACTTCAATTTTTGTTAAATGAATAGAAATTATATAAATGGAGAATAGTGATGAATATTAGTCTGTTTGCTAGCCGGAAATTAAAGATGATTCACATTTTCGCATGGAATTCGATGACGAGTAAGATTTCGGCAGTTTCGCAGATGTGGGGAAAATGAGGTTTTTGTTTTAGAAAATGGTATTCCCAAAACAAAATACTCCAAAAATGAATATGAATGAATGAGTGTCAGGCAAATCTTCTATTTGAGATACCGAGGCACATCTATGAATAGCTTTAGGGGATAGAGAAATTCTGTAATCTGCTGGAGAACCGAATTACTCGGTAGTGTCACGAATAAATCGAAGGCTTTGTACGCGCTACCTTGTAAATGATACTAGTTAGAAGCTTAAATCCTTTGATGTACATTAAAGGTATCCTGAAGCAGTGTAACGGTAAATGTGACTTCTTTGAAGTCCGAATACGCTCTTCTCTTTATTCTTCAAATGACAGGCAGTGATTGGTCAGTTTTATTTTACCTGACACCAATCAAATAGCTTACTGAACTTACTGTTCGACTTTGTCATGACATATTTCCGGGATGCAGAAAGCGTAAGTGAGCATAACTCGTGGCATTTTGGTGATGTGGAAGGATGGGTACAGTCGGAAGCTGCTAATTTAATCTATTACTGTAGCTATAACCACCTGCTGCGCATGCATTAGTTATCTGATGTATTAAAACAGGTATGATATATTCCTTCCGATTGTAAAGTAATGTTGACTAACAAAGCTTGTTTTAAGATAAAAAGGTAAAAGAAATGAGAAAAGTTAACTCATTCACCCCTGAAATTTCGTAATGAACTATTTCAATCTTTGAATTGGAAGAGTTCAAATGTGTCTTCAGGGGTGAATGAGTAAAATAATTCTAACAGAAATTATACTGTTAAAAATAAATTCGGACAAAAAATACATGCATATATCTCTATAACGGATATCAATTATCTCCTTATTTCTTTCAGTCGGTGCTTTAATAAAAGCATTAAAGGTAAAGATGCCTAAGTATTGTCATAAGGTATATATATTAACTCATACAGTCATAAATGGGTTGAATATATATATTCACTAATACAGTTATTAATGGGTTGTACACATATATATCAACTCATATAGTAATTAATGGGTTTTAGTTAAAATCAATTGCCAAGGATTAACAATTTATCCAGTTTTTTAAGAGAATAAACTATAATTATTCTATTCTAAGTTATATGAGTGAGTGTACATAGATACATGTAATGCCGCACGTTCCCGCACCAGACGTGGCAGATGAACGTCAAAACAATTAAAAATGAATATTGATTATACAAAGATAATTATGTTTTGTAGATGAGGATTGCCTAACGGTCCACAAGTTATCTGTAATGGAAGTAATGTTAAAATAGGGAATGAACATAGCTATCTAAGAGTTCAATTAATTCGAAATAGATTTACACAGAAGAGCATTATGTAGAGAACAAACAATTCTGACTTGTCGTTTGATCGTGGTACAAGCTTTTTATATCGGAATAATATGAAATATGGAATTTACTCACAATTCTGAACAGGAAAGGTTTGAAATCATATATCGCAGTATCACAACCTAGTTCGTAGGTCGTTTCAAAGCGGTTCACAAATTATTATCCGTGGTTATAGGGCATTTGCAACAAGCTTATATCTTTCTCAACTCCCTGGGTAGCATACAGCTGGTGCTGCCATTTCGGCGCTCACAGCTAGTATTCTACAATTCTAGCACTGCCCAGCCACGTACTCATTTACAGATGAGTAGGTTGGAACAAGAAGAGTTAAGTATCTTGCTCAAAGATACAACACAGTGCCGTGCCGTGACGCGAACCTTCAACCCTTCGGTCACGAACCCGGCGTCCTACACCACTAGACTACCGTGCTTCCTTTGAATAGTTGTCAAAACCCGCAATTCTAAGTTATTTTAGGATTTCACCTTGATGCAAACACATTCTCAAATACAAACGTCGACGCCTTAGTTAGTGGTCTCTCGGGAACTCGGTGTAAAGCTGCTCTAAAGATTGTAATGATCAGTACCTGGGCTAAATGATGAGTTATTACCCAAGTGAAATTCAGTAATGAGTTGAGTTAGAATCTTGATAATTTACGAATCACCATAGTTTTAGTGTTTTGAGAAAGTTTCAACATGTGTGAATTAAGACACATGTATGACTCGTTAGCATTCGCAAATATCAATTGACTGAAAATTACAGTTTTTCACAGACATCAAAAACATTTGTGTGTAGTTTGCGCCATAATGTTTTTAATTCTCCTAAGGGGGTATAATTAAAAATCTATAATCAAGATCTGGTTAGCGAAAAGTATTTGTTAAAAGTCCCGCCTGAATTAGTTGTTTCCTTCATGTTAACTGAAAGCATGCAAGTTAACCTTATCATATGTAGATGATAATCATAGCCAAGAGAGTCTTTGTCATTTATGTAAAAGAAATAAATTAAAAAAGAAATATCATTATCAGTATAAATGTAAATATCGTTGTATATGTGAAAGCTTGATCAAACTTTCGTCTCGGCATCATTGTGGATGAGCAGTACTTATAAGTCTCGTACCTAATTCAACATTGTCATTAATATTTCATATGCAATTCTCTGTTGAAGCAATCAAGTATATTAATCTGGACGTTTATTTGCCACTGTGAATAACTATTTATGTTTCTATATATATATAATTGCATGGATGATGTGCATTGTGTACTGAACTATTGTACAATAATATGTTAGTGTGCGAGTTACCACCAGTATAAAATATTTGGAATCGAAAGCATTTCTTTTTCACTCTGTATTATTTTAGCATTGCAGTAATAAAGATCATATTTGTTATGAGTAAATCACATCATAGAAACGTATATTTCAATAGCCTTTCGTCCTATAAAAACATACTGAAAACTCATTACCATCTTTACACTAAAACATAAAATCTTTACACTAATGTATAAAATATTTACACTAACTTAACACTAATACATAAAATCACTACGTCTTTAACGATTCGCACTCATTGAGGTGTATTTTTTCAACTTTTAATCAAATAACAGATTAACTACCGAAGTATCAACAAAACTGTAATTAGAACTCAATATCGAAAATATGAACAAAGGAAATACTTACATGGAGACAATAGATAATAGAAAAGAACGTTCCGGAAGGATAAACGTCTTCTACTTCATCGACTTCACCAGTTAAATATAGGTCAAATCAAAATAATAATGCCAAGTCCTTAAACTCAAAGCGGAAACTAGGCTAGGCGCAACAAATCATTAACAATAACAACAACAACAGCAACAAACAGAAAGTCGACCTCCAATTTCACCCAAGAAAAATAATATGGGATCGTGATTGCAACCATAAAAATTTCGCATGATCGTTTTTCGAATTGAAGCTCCCGAATCCCTGTGTTGTATTGTTTTCCACAAATTGTCGACATCTATCACGGAAATTAACATCGGGCTAAGCGGTTGATGATGGAGAGTGTGCAGTGCCCTTGTTTTTAAAGCAGGAGGGTAAAGTATATACGATCGGCATAATCAATGCAGTTCTTGTTATCCGGAAATGAAATTGAAAGATTTGGAAATGTTTCGCTACCAGTCCTGACACACTTCATATTAAATTCAGCTTCATAAGAAAAGTCTATCAGAGACACAGTGAGACTACAGACGTGCTTAAGGAACTCAATCATTCTCCAAAGGTTGTCCTGACAATACTCCTTCTTGGCCTTTGTCGTGCTTTTGTTTAAAGATGTGCTGAAATAGCTAAGAATATAATATTCATATCCTTATTCGTTTTACTTGGTTAAGAAACGTTTATAGTTTTCAAAACAATTCCTGTGAAGTTGCGGAATCCAACACTAACGAGGCAGGTGACCCTATTCTTATCATTAGTGGTTACTCTATAAGATTTTGGTATAGAAGCGTGATGAGCTATTTTTGTCCTTCGAAGTCGGAAATGTATGGGTAAGGTATCAAGCAAGGATAGTTCTTTTTAGGCAGGAATTGAAATAGTGTTTGCAGACAATGATCTAGTATACATTTATGTATATTAGATTATGATTCTACCCACACAACTACATAGTCAATTTGACCGCTGTCTACCATGGTTTTCTACAGAACATTTGCACTGCATTTGAATGCAGGAGTCCTTCAAGACCTTCTTGTACCTTACCTTAAGGATAATATCTAATCGCAAGTTACTTTGTAACAGGCTGGACCATAGTAATGTGTATATATCCTGAAGTCATGCTAATTAAGGTGTTATACTGTTATACATTGTAACGTTTGCTTGTTGTTACAAAGCTTGGAAGCAAAGAATTTACAACACATGTAAGAAAATGTATTGGGAACTTTGATATTGGAAGAACGTTGGTATGTTAGCTTCAATGGACTTGTGTTATAGGAAACATGTTGGACACCAAATGGGTTCCCATCGCAGTTTTTTGAATGTAAAATTGTATTCGATTGGACTATATTGTGATATCGATAACTATGACTATGATTACGTTTACTTTGAGGAGTGAACAAAGATATTATATTTGTATGACTGCATCCTGGAGATGACTTTCACACATAATCTACACCGTTGATACATCTTTATGTCTGCGCAGTGCCAATAAGTCTTATGTAATGTTTTTGCTTTCTACATGTACATTACGGAAATTCGATAATTAGGTTCGTGATTAATAAGTTTCGAACGTTTCATAAAAATGTTTACTTTTGCCGAAATTGACATTGTAATCTTTTGAGAAGCAGATCGATGTGTTTTTTTTGTTTTGTGTTGGTAAATACACATGTTTTGGATGTTTCATGATAAAAAGCAGTATATGTTATTGCATATATGTTGTTGACGTGTGTTTTCCCAAGCTTTGTTTCCACTGTAGGGTTAAGGTCTAGTTCTAATACAATGAAACTGACATGTTACTTGACGAATTACTTCTGTAGTAAATCTACTGTGATGAAATGAGCGGTGTAAAGTTTCAGTCTCAGTGCTTTATTGGTGACAAGTCCATTACGTCTGTCCATTATGAGTAGTTAATGGTCAGTGCTGATTATTCCGTGGTATCATTTCTACCGGATTTTTTCTACGGCTAATTTTTCTGTTGTTTTTTCTGTTGGTTTCCTTCCCATTACTTCTGTTTAAGATTTTAAAAAAAATGCATTATCAAATTTAAAAAAAAATAGTTTTCCAAAAGCGTTTTAGTTCGCTGTTTCAGAATGCTTTTGTTTTGTAAATTGTCTTATTTTTTTGTTAACGTTGGATATAGGTTACCACGATAATTGTTAACAAACCTTAACATATATTTTACAGGTATTCTATGACGAGTTTTCCCGTTAGAAGTCATATTAGAGGAAAGATAACATTAATGTATAGGGTAATTATACTGAAATTATGTACACACTGTATCCCACATGGGAGATAAATGTTCGTGGTCTTGGCGAGTTTTTTTGAATAAAAGGGATAGTTTAGTCTACCATAATAAAAGAAGACTGTTTGAAGACATAGTGTACTGTTACAAATGTAAAATTGTATTTAGACAATTTGTATGTCTATGCAGCAGAGGAAACAATAGCAAATGATTTAGAACCTCGCTTTAAGACATGTTTAAGTAATGATGAAGATAAAAGATTGAAATATTTATGGTTGACGCAGAAGTACACCAAATATCAATGACTATCACTGATGGTAATTTTTTTATAAAAAGTAAAGATTAATGTTTCAACCAAATATACAATGTTTTTATTAAGTTAGGTTTCCCTCCAATATTTTATTTGTGATACATATTTTTTTTTTTTTAAATCATTAAATCAATGTCTTGGGAGCAAAACACAAATAAAACAGATACATGTAGACGCGTTACTCTTCGAGCAAGGTTCCTGGTACGTTATATTATGGACTCCGAGGCTTCGTTGTTTCAGATGTAACTTGTAAAATGTAGTTGTATTCATAAAATAAATTCCTTTATCACATGCCTATGCAATCTTATGATAGTAATACATCATTTTATCAGGTGTGTTTTCTGTCTGCTTGTATCACACATGTGCGATACAAGATCCTGTATCACCACAGTAGCCGGAACTACTTTTTAGGGGAATTCCTTCTACTGACACCGCTAAATATATATCTCAGAATTATCAAAAAAAACACATTAATTATACAAAGAATGTATTAAACAAAAATAAAAGAAATACATTATCATAAAAAAACACCAAGAGAAAGCCATTTTTTAAAATAAAACACAAGTTTCTTATACAAAAAATCCTGGCATTGCGTCAACGTGTGTGCCAATGGAAAACGGAAAAAAGAGGAAAAACATAAAATGTGCATTTAGTCATATCAGATAAAATTCCTAATTACCATGATAAAAGCAAAACCACACATATGCGAAGCGCACTCGTGATATATTCCTCCGCCACCACAAACTCATGCGATCCGAATACTCAGATCAACACATATGTGTGGTGTTGCCTATTTATCAAATCTGTATTCCAATTCAGTTTGAGGACAGAGAAGCCATACACAATACTTCAGCGATATTGATCATTTAAGATGTCTCGGGAAAATAGGATATCATTTGTGGACATTGAGGTTTCGATGCCAATGGAAATTGCTGTAATTTGAAGTTAAGGATACCACTTCATCAGTGAAATTCGCGAAGAAGATTAGTTCCATTCAGAGTGTTATTTTACTTGGAGTATTCTCCGTCTTATAAAGAACATGAAGCAAAACAGTTGTTCTTATTTGCTATATAAGGGACTTTCCTGTCAAGTTGTTCACATGTTTTAAGAACCATGAATTGGACACTCATTTGGATTCTGTCTTTGTATAATTCTTATATGACAACACTGGTAACGTGTAGGCTTAGTAATTATAAGTTTGATTCCTACAGTCCGCTTGTCAGGGTTTTTTTTATTTCTTTTTTCAAGCATTTTAAAAAGTTTCGAACAACTACACTTCTATAAGATGCATGGCAACGTGTTTTTATATGATATCATTTTTGCAAAAGACTTTAAAGCATTAAAATTTGACAATGGTAATATTTTCATTAGTTTCATTATTAATGTGTGATAAGAGACGTGGTGTCAAAGTGGTTAAGGCGTCTGATTGTCTGCGATAACTAGTCCGCCACCACTGCATCGCGGGTTCGAGGCCTTTATGGGGCAGTTGCCAGGTACTGTCCACAGGTCGGTAGTTTATCTTCAGGTGCTGCGGTTTTCTCCCTCACCAAAACATGGCTCGTCCTTAAATGACCATAGCTATAAAAAGGACATCATACACACAAAAAAAACAATCAAAACTTCTTTTTTGAGAACAAATTATTTTTATTCCTCCAATCATTTATCATAAATATGTGTAAGGACAAACACCCTATATATTTGAGTACCGTTTGGATCAATTTAGACTAACGTCTTGGGGAAATTGTTATATTTTCCATACTTGTTTACATGCAAAACAATTGGTAAGCCCCTTGCCACATCCTACCATCATACCCTGGAATAGATCATGCAGGGCGCACACTTATAATAAGCATTAACGATGAAGGAGAATATGATTTTTAACAAAGCATTAAGCATAAATGTCTCAGAAATTAATCTAAAACTACATTTATATTATATATTTTTATCAATCGAAATAACAAAATACAAAATGTGTAACACCATTCAATTTGTTTAGTTAGAAACAGTTGTCTGCTTGCAGATTAATTACTGACTTGCATAGTTTCAGATTATGATCTGTGCAGATAGGTCATTTCCATACCTCCCATTGTTTAAACAGTCATAAACTAATTAAAATCGATTTTACAAAGCTATATTTGTCGAAAACATATTGAAAGTGTTTTAAAGGCAACATTCATCATTTTATCATTGTACATCAAGTTACTTAATTCGGGAATGTTGAATCAATTACCTTATTTTAATGGGAAAGCAAATATAAAAATTACGAGGAAGGTTTATCCTCATATTTGAATTAGTATGAGGGAAATATGCTTGACAGCAAAGATGAACAGTTATGACTTAATTGATTTAAAAATGGGTAGGTAATTGGTTTTCAAAGAAACAAAATCATGATGGGGAATAAAACCAAATTCTTTTAGGAAAAAGGGCGCATTTTTTTAATTTTATGTTTGACTTCAAAAGGACATTGTACAGAAGTTTGTGTCCCACAACATTTTAAGTATACGTTCCTAAGATGTACACAAGGTCGCGTCTTTTCAGTCTTATTAATCTTAGGAGTCGATAAAATCAATGTTCAAAATGCTAACTTTTGTTTTTTCCTTGTTTAAGGGCGATCGTATTGGATTTATTTGCATGTAGGTTTAATCTTGAGTTCTAATAATTTAAAAAATATACCAGATAAAAGAATTATGATGATTTGTATTCACTTGTAGCTAACCAAGAGAAGCTTTGAAGAACTCAACCCAGGATTTCGAAAATAGCCCATCCCCTTTCTATAAGAGAGCGTTATAAAATGAAGTTTGCAATAAAGAAATCGTTTCTGTTTAACGATTTTTTTCGCAATATTCGGTGGATAACTTAACCCTTTCATCCCAATGAAACTTTAGTAGACTCTACCATCCATTGATCTGGACAAGTCCATTATGGTGAAAGGGTTAACCCTTATATAAAATTCTTTTTGCTCTTAATGCAATGCATAATGCGATTAAGTGTTCTTGTACAATAACACGTCGGAGCGTTTTCATCGATTAATATTTGTATTTGTGTCCAGCAGCTTCTAAATATATCTACCATCTCAAAATATTGTTATAATGGCATATCACAGGTAACTACTATCATTATATTTTGGTGGAATGAAAGGGGGTTCCCCGTTCAGGTTATCATAGTTTTGCATTGTTTTAACTAAAACTCAAATTCCCTGAAATCCACTTAAATATCGGAACAATCATGAGCTTGTCGGTTACTTGCGCTAACTTTGAAAGGTTTTCATTGAGACGAAAAACAAATACCCGCAAAATTGTGTTTGAAAAGTCTAAAGCACTCGATATTATAGAAAAGTACAGGAGAAATGATTCGAAGAGGGCCCCAAGAGGGAATTGTAACGGTCCTGTCGTCCAAATGTCAGTATCGTTCGAACCATTAGCCCAGGAGCCGTCAAATCATAGACAGACAATGAAGCAATTATTCTTTTTTCCAAGAACGAGTGTTTTTGACAGCATGTGGGTGGGTGACAATGCGCTATGACACTTTCATTTAATTTGTGAATATTGCCAACTCGTAAAAGCTTGCTTAAAGATGTTTATAAAGCTACCAGAATACTTAGTAAATAAAATATTGATGGGGGCATGTTGTAGTGGGATATGTAGTGTGGGTGGGAAAATATATGGGGAACGAAGGCGGCTTAATTTTCTAACAAGTTCAAATTTCAGGCTACATACTAAACCATTATATACAATTGTTGACTACAAAAATTTAAATCTATTTTATCACGTCAAAATGTAATATTGAGTGTTCTTTCATGTTCAAAGTTCACTTCGGTGCCTATAGCGCAACATCACCTTGATATTCCATAGGTTCGTACCGTTAAAAATGAGATTGGACGCGCATGGTCTGCTGGAAAATAATTCATGCACACGCATGGTTTGTCATCCAATTATATAGTGCTTTAACAAATTAAAACTGACAATATATTGTACACGTGGTAGAATTGGCTTTCGATAGGTTTTTTGAAATTGCAGATTAGAATATTGCGGGCTGAAAATAAATGTGCAGTTCGTTTCGATATGGATAAAACAAAGATTCTAACAACGTTTTGGTTCCCTTGATAAAGTCTATTTCCCAAACAACAATGACATAGAAATAGTCCACGTTAAGTTTGAGTCAGTCAAACAGTTTGCATTGCTATAATAAATCGAGTACAGAAAGGACATTCGCGAAAAAAACATTTTGTTGTCTCTTCAAAACTTACTATTTTCCCCACGGCTTCTGGCCTGTGAAATGGTTTGCCTTGCAGGGAAAATACAATTATCTTTTCCCTCGTGTCTATTCTATAACGGTTTTTTATAAAGAAAGTGACACAAAGAGTAATTTCCAAGTACTTTTACCTCTTTGGAGCTACATCAGGGATGTCGTCTAGTTTTCATATATACAGTGTACGGTGGTCGTGTGACCTGGACAATGATTTATCGTGTGATCGTTATATCTCACTGTAATTTGATGGCGCCAACGTAGAGTATATCTGAATTGATAGCACAAATTTGATCCCATATGATGCAGTCAAAGTAAAGGTGGCGTTTTGTAGTATCCCGGCATTAACATTATTTCATCGTTGATCATTTAATCCGAATACCTGTGTAATCTTAACGGTCCTCGGTGATGTTCTGTGTAAATAGGTTTCACTGATACCATTACTGTATTAGATAAACATTGAGAGCATTTTAGGACGAAAACATAGGGTTATTTCATTTGCTGTTGAGGTATTCTTTGTAAGATTTCATGTATCAGAAGTGTTGATATTTACCTATAATTTTCATCCAAACTTTGAGAATATTTGAGGACGAAAACATGGGATTGTTTAATTTGCTGTTGAGTTATTTTTGTAAGATTAATACTTGTATCAGAAATGTTAATGTTTACTTACGTTTATTTATAGTCGTAGACAAGAAACAAACGTCACCTGAAATAGATGGTTGTCACGTTCGGTGTCGTAATCCACTTATTTTTAAACCTCGATATCGGTTGAAGTACTTAATCCCACGTATTATAAAACATTCTGACGTCGATGATCTAATTTAGGATGACGTTGCATGATTAATAGTGTTTTGAATCGATTTTGACAGATATAACTGAACACTGACAGGCACGTTCGCTCTTCTAAGTCTAAATCGGGCGGCGTCATCATCGATATCGTCGATTTGTCGTCAGATCTGTTTTCTACAAAGCCAGGTATGGAGTTCCAGGGCGTAGTTCAACTCCTTGTTAGATTTCTATCGAAGTCATGACACTTTTCCAAGTGATTTTGCTAATGTCTTAAAATCTATTCATATTTTGTGATTTATAATATTTGATAACAATTTTGAATCCTTATTTGTTATGATTTTTAATTTGATTAAGATAAAATAATGTACAGAATGAGAAATTACGCCAATCTGTCTTTAAGCGAATTGGGGATTTCAAAATAAAACTTCGACAGCCGGTTTTAGTGATATGTTGATAACATTGCTTCAAACAGATACAAAGTATGCGCTTCCATTATTTATTCGATCAACTATGGATCAACACATGCATTTATGCAGATTGATTTTTGAAAGTGAATATTTTTGAAAATATTACAAGATGAATAAGTACTGATTTGATTTCGTTAAGCTTTCAATGTACCATGCTTCGAACAACTTGTTGGCTTGTGTATACCTTAATCATCCTTTCCACATACAGTTTATTCACAAATAAAAAAATAATCGAATTCTTTGATTTCAAATTATAATTATATGATATAAAAATCATTTTGAGAATGTTTGTAGTACGGTTTTTGTGTGTGTATACATTGAGTTAAGGTAACGAATCTTTGTCTACACATTGCTGTACATCACGACCATAACACGCTAAGCGACAGGCGTCTTACACCGTTTTATAGGATTACTACAGTAACGGAGAATATAAACAAGGGTGTTACAACAAGATGCTTCTGCTGAGATAACATTCACGTGAGCGCGTGCGGTAGCGTCTTGTAATCCTCGGGGATTATGGTATAAACAAGACAGTATAGCATACTTGCTCGCCAGATTCCTGAACATTGATTAGTTTGAGTACACCGAACGCACGTTTGATTTGCCAAATAACTCCTCACCTCGTTTCAGTGAGGTGGTATACCTGTATGATGATAATAATGGTTGTTTTCATTTAGAATTACAATTTATTGACTTTTCTGGATTAGAAATGCTTTATTGTCGTTTAGGTTTTTTTAACACACTGGCTCAGGATTGGGATAAAATTATTAACAATTGACATGCTACATGTACTCATATGGATTAAAGTATTCATATATGTTAGATATCAGATTTCAGGTATTTATTTCGTTCAGACCCACATGAGGGTGTTACAAAAGATCATATTTAAATAGCAGAAAGTGTACGTGACGTCAGAGGTTTGGGTGGTCGGATGGCGTAGTGGTTGGTGCACTTTTATTGACCCAAGTATTTGATATTGTCACGTTATTTCTTAATGTTAAATTAATATTTTTTAGTAATTAAGTTTCATAGTTAGACCTTCATTTTTGTATTTGACGCCTTCAGTTTCGTTTAGGCGGTTACATAATGTTTCACATATTCCAAGCCCTTTTATATATTCCACATTTTCACAAATTGGATCCTTTTATGAGATACATATTTTTAAAATAAAAATAATTCTATGAGCCGAAGGAAAACCATCATTATATCATATTCTCATCTCTATTGTATAAAATTATGTTTTTACTTCATGCATCACAAATTTGTTCCTGTTATAAATTTACTGTTTTGAAATTTCTTAGTTTTAGGATTTTCCATGTATAGACCTAGCGTGGGTTCGATAATACTATCTACTCTTTTTAATTTGTGTCTTTTAAGAAAAACACGCCGTTTTTGTCCATTAGAAAGACAAACATAGCGTTAACTTCAAGTTGATATATACCTACATCTGTTTTCAATTCCAATTTATGAAACAAACAGTTCAGTCTAAATGCCTATCAGTGTAACTTTAAGTAGGTGTTACAATGTACCTCCCACACAACGGCGACTAAAATAGATTTATGCTATCAAATGTGAGATTTTACAATCCTATAATAGTTCGCTCTCTAACAGTGTTTCAAAAATTGAAATCAAGCTAGTTTAATTACATAATACTATTTTAACAAATGCAATCAAAAAGTTTCGTTTTCTGGAAGTTGATTGGTGATATTTATCTAAACTTAAAATTCTAAATAAGGGTGCCTCCAGGGAGCTCATATCTTGCCTCAATTATTTATTCCTACACACACCTATATATGTATCAGTAAAAATGTTCTTTCCGCCAGTATATTCAAGATTGCTAAGGAAGTGTTTATATTTAGTAAAATATACAACGGAAATCGGCAAATCAGCCAAGTAGCACCTGATTAATATATACTTTGTAGTCTCGTTCAACCAGACGCTTGATCACTTGTAATTCTCTGTTCGGCGTAGCTTGCGCAGACAACAAGAGTCTGGTTGAACGAGACTATATAATTTGTCGATGCAGAACGTCTAACAAAGTAACCCTTTATACTGCACAATATGGCCATTTCGCCCGTTTAGGACTCATAATTATACTAAAGGTCAAAATAAAGAAAAATAATGTTAAGGACTCGCACAACTAAACTATTTACTATATGTTATTACCAAACATTTTAGCTAATAACTTTAATATTTGAAGTTTAAAACCAGTGACAACTGTCTAGATTCATAAATACATACATTGTACCTTGCAAAGGCTACAAAATGACTTTTATGGTAGGTTTAGTGGCATATTGGAGTGTCACAGCGCCAAGAAGTTGACAACCGGAAGTTTACAAGCAAAACCGGTGACCCAAAACAGAAACGCCCCCAGACATTTTGCCCCTGTGCAAATCCGTACACAGACATGGAAATATATCAAAAATATATATATTTTTCAAAAGTTGAATACCTGAACATTTCATTCATATAGAAATCTGTCATCAGTTTCTTATTAAACTCCTTCAGTGGCCCAGTAATTAGCCGGAACTTATTTCAGATAGGAACTACAAACGTATGAAACACTTGCTGATTGGCTGATTTAGTTGTGCGAG
Source organism: Mizuhopecten yessoensis (assembly GCF_002113885.1). Classification (NCBI taxonomy): domain Eukaryota; kingdom Metazoa; phylum Mollusca; class Bivalvia; order Pectinida; family Pectinidae; genus Mizuhopecten; species Mizuhopecten yessoensis. The sequence continues at coordinate 1,402,541 of NW_018405595.1, forward strand.
TCCTTAAATGTGTTCAAGAAAATGTACGGAATACGAAATGTCAAAAACGGCAAATTAATACATTTGGTACCTTGCAGATACTTGTTACATGTTAAGGTATGATATAATATAAATAAAGCTTAGATACATGGAGTAATTGTCAGCGAATGGATAACTTAGGTCACATTATGATACATAAAGGAGGCACACATTATGAAAAGATTATATATGAAATATGTATGTCAATTGACTGACATCTAAAACAGAAATACCTGCCAACGGATTGGAAACACTGTAACTTATATCATATATAGGACATTACAGTCAAACACCAAATATTTGGTAGTGTTGGTAAAAGCTATAGATCTTACAGAAACTACAGAATCTCTACTATACACCTTCTTGATGATGATACGAATCCCTCGGGCTGTCCGGTATAGGTTAATCCTATTTCTGTTGTTACTGGATAACATGTCTCTCAAATGAACAATAAACAGGACGTTGACACTCGTCTGTACATCGCTTCGTGCATAAACATGAAACATACCGAAAATGATATATTATCAAAAATAAAAATATAAAAACATGATAATGCAGGGACGGAAGCATGTATTTTGCGCGAATTCATCAAATAATAAAGACGAAAATAGGAATACAACCATGCAGTTATTGACTTTTAAATGGACCAGGAAAGAATAAGCGATAATAAATCGGTTAATGACACATGCTTTTACCACAGTCCACCTGCCCCCTCCTACTTCCCCACCTACCATTTCCACATTCATACATGTATCATTGCTGTTTGAGGTCATTGACCAAACGTTTCAGATGAAGTGTTGTTAATAATGCTTCCCCTATGTATTCTTAATTTCCGGTCAAGGCCTACCGGTCAAAGGACCCCGCTGCCGGATTTCGAACTGTTCGAGAGTTATCAATCACCCGCTAACGTTTAGTTCGCTTGCATGTAGTTGTTTTTGTTTTGGTGCTTGAATCCTTTATGTCATTGTGTATTTCTAGCCTGAGACATATACTAGAGAAAGCTCTGCTGACGTAACTTTGACCTATAACTGACTAAACTTTAACCTTATACTAACTCAAATTTGACTTAGATCCAATACAAGCTTAAATTTAACTTAATAATACCTAAAAGTAACCTAAATTTGACCTAATACTAACTTGATTTCACTAAATGCTGACTTAACATTGACTTCGTAATTACTTATCTTTGACTTACAGCTGTAGTGCAGAATTACTTTTGCCTTAAATGCAATAATCAATGAACTCTGAAAGCTGCCTCAGCGTGTTCTGAAGCTCGATAAATCTGTAAACTGGTGTATAATCTGTTAGTTTTGCTGTTCTTTGTACTACATGTTATATGAATCCGATCCCCACTCCACGCTTTCCTATACCTCAAATCAATTTGTACTGTAGCACCACATTATTAGTGACAGTAGTTCTTATCAGTTTTGAGACGCATAAGAAACCAAAGGCGATCAGCGCGATGATAAATGCGTCATGATGGAGTGTTTAAGAGGCTGTCAAATCTAATCCCTAAGCACCCTCTGATATTTAACATTTGATTGACATGCAGTCCAGTCGCGATCAATAAAGGATTGTTTTTATTAATACCAGTATATTAAGTCGTGTCGTGGAGTTGGTAATGGTAAACAAAGCTTAACCTCTCTGTGTACAAAGGAGTCATGCATGTTTGGCGTCCGTTCTGTTGTCAGGTTCGTACGTCCGATCAACTCTATCTATAAAACATATGGGTCAAAGAAGTAATATAGACGGTAAAATCCCATATAACACTGGATCCTAATGGGGGTATGTCCGTAGGATACCAAAAATTTGACAACCTGTTGGAATTACTTCTTTGCCCAATATAAAACATAGAAACAACACTATAACTAAGGGAGACAACTGTTTGACTCCTACATAATGTACCAAGGCATCGAATAGGACAATCTCTGGCACCAAATCGCCTTCCCGAGTAATATGGCTGTATACATTTTTGTACGTATAAATCGCTTAATTCTGTAAAGAAACCATTTCATTTTAACAAACATTTTTGGATTTTCTGTACTGTATCTAATCTAAATCCCGTAGGTCTAATATGTGTGTAACAAACCCGGCCACGACAGAGAAAGTCTGGACTACGACTACGTGAGCTCGTTATAATTATCCCTATCGATTCTTGAAAGCAAATATCAGTCTGCTTTCCATGTTTTATCTCGTAAAAATGGGAAATAAAATGACGGCCTTGAGTACCCCTTTTTGAAATTACCATGATGTATTAACGAGGTATTTTTTTTACTTAAATGTAGTTCCAAACGTCGCAAATGACAAAATATTTCATGGACATTATAACTAGATAAGACGGGCGGATTTCTAATAACAAAACATATTGCCCGTTAGGATATGTTATTTAATACAAAAATAAATATATAATAACCTAAAGTAGCATTATTCACATCTTTGCGATACTGTTCATGTTCTTAGCCTACAAACTAACCATATAAAAGTTTAAGCTACAATTGTTTCCTAATTAAACTCCGGTAGTCATGAGTCTCATAGACATATACATGTTTGAATGTTCAAACAAATCATCAAGGTTCAAATGAACCTCATTCGTCTCCAAGTCATATCGGAAATGTGCATCAGGTACAAAAAGAAACGTGGCGGTTTTTATTTAAAGCTTCTGGACTGGAACTTCACTGTCGATAGGCCAATAGTGCGCCATGGAATAAAGTCGAAAGTTACGGCAAACTAAAACTGGTTTGGTGAAAGTAAATCTGGTTTGAAATATTTCTGATGTACATGTAAAACAAATATTTGATATAACAGCTTGCATCATTGCACTACACTACGCTAGGACAAATTGGCACTACGCTAGGACAAATTGGCACTACGCTAGGACAAATTGGCACTACGCTAGGACAAATTGGCACTACGCTAGGACAAATTGGCACTACGCTTGGACAAAGTGGCACTACGCTAGGACAAATTGGCACTACGCTAGGACAAATTGGCACTACGCTTGGACAAATTGGCACTACGCTAGGACAAACTGGCTTTCAAGTATATTGCATACACTCCTTCGGAACTCCGACTCACATTAATCTCATAAAAGAAACATAAATTGTCACTTTTTTGCCGGAAAATTATCACATTTTATCCCGCTTCTAATAGACTATGTAGCATGCCTCCGCTGACTATGGTCGTCCTTCCTCGAGACTTGCTAGCTTATATCTCGTTCAAAACTGGTTACAATGAGGACATGCTAACCAATATTGAGCAATGTAACAAGTTTGGTATGATTGTCTATCCGGGGATCTAAGGACAAAATACCCANCCCCCACCCCCACCCCCACCCCGTCAGAAAAAAATGAATAAAAAAAATATGCATTGTGTGACATAAAGCAGACATTGGTTTAGCCATGTTCGATTAAATACATGAACTCTATTTTACAACACGGAAAATTCTTGGTAAAGCCAATAAATCTATCTGCTGCTTTTAATACCCGAACTCACAACAAATCAATATGATTCATCAGCATGGATGATCTCTTACAGTTAGGGACACAATAACATCCACATACCTATCGTTAATAGTAATTGGAACCCATTCCATTGATTTAAATGTTTTTTTCCGCTTAACGGTTTCACTGTACCTACCACGTGACTGTCGTGCAAACACGCCCTCATTAATACATAGTAGGGGATGAATCAGAAGGCAAAGCAATAAAGATAGTGCATACTATCGACATGCACTGGCTAACCTATTACACAGGAGTGGGGAAGCGAGAGGACTTCTAATTCGGTACTCGGCTGTGGCAAAATCCGCAAGATGCAGAGGCTTGTCAACTCGGGCACCTGAAGGGAGGTATGCCGATAGAATACATGTAACTCATACCATTCGTCAAACTTAACGACCTGTTGGAGTTTCTACAGCAAGCATTACAACATGTGCTTTTCTCGTTTGATCCTTCACAAATGTTTATGGATTTTTTAAAATTGTTATTGTCATCATTTATCTAGAAAAGTTTGACGTTCGAAAGAATTTTGCGATAAATTGATGAAAATTTTATAAGGGAACTTTCAGAAAAGGGAAAAATCGACTTTGGAATATGTTGGCGGTAAGCTAGGTGATAAAACCAAACAGGTGACATTGAATCGACATTTTACTGCACATTTTATTTAAGTCATATCAAGGACATTATGATATTTGTACAATTTTGACAAAATGTTGTCAGAAATCATAAAATCGTACAGTAACAATGGCCTAATGTAGTGCTTTGTAGATTGTATGACTACAAAACGGTCAGAGAGCTTCAACGCACCGCATGTTGACAGCATTACAAGTATTGAAATATGTATATAGAGTTGGGTGTGAGGAAAGGTTCTGCGTTATCTACCTTGCAAATACCAGCCAGAAGCATACTTTTTAAATCACGTTAACATCATTATATGTTCAAGATTTCAACATAGGTACAAACAAACAAAACAATCACAAAAAACCCAGTAGACACCAAAACAATCACAAACAACCCAGTAGACACCAAAACAATCACAAACAACTTTAACCTAGTAGACTCAAAAACAATCACAAAATACCAAGTAGACACCAAAACAATCACAAACAAACCAGTAGACACCAAAACAAGAACAAACAACTTTAACCTAGTAGACTCAAAAACAATCACAAAATTCCCAGTAGACCCCAAAACAATCACAAACAACCCGGTAGACACCAAAACAATTACAAAATACCTAGTAGACACCAAAACAATCATAAACAACCCGGTAGACACCAAAACAATCACAAACAACCCGGTAGACACCAAAACAATTACAAAATACCTAGTAGACACCAAAACAATCATAAACAACCCGGTAGACACCAAAACAATCACAAACAACCCAGTAAACACCAAAACAATCACAAACAACCCAGTAGACATCAAAACAATCACAAACAACTAACCTAGTAGACTCAAAAACAATCACAAAATACCCAGTAGACACCAAAACTATCACAAAATACCCAGTAGACACCAAAACAATCGCAAAATACCCAGTAGACACCAAAACAATCACAAAATCCCCAGTAGACACCAAAACAATCACAAAATAACCAGTAGACACCAAACAATCACAAAATACCCAGTAGACACCAAAACAATCACAAACAACCCGGTAGACACAAAATCAATCACAAACAACTTTAACCTAGTGGACTCAAAAACAATCACAAAATACCCAGTAGACACCAAAACAATCACAAACAACCCAGTAGACACCAAAACAATCACAAACAACCCGGTAGACACAAAAACAATCACAAAATACCCAATAGACACCAAAACAATCACAAACAACTTTAACACAGTAGACTCAAAAACAATCACAAACAACCCAGTAGACACCAAAACAATCACAAACAACCCAGTAGACATCAAAACAATCACAAACAACCCAGTAGACACCAAAACAATCACAAACAACCCAGTAGACACCAAAACAATCACAAA